>NC_071106.1:26190000-26490000 GCF_024256425.1 Clarias gariepinus | reverse complement strand
CCATGCTTGCAGGCTTTTCTGAGCTGAGGCTACAGCCTGCAGTAAACTGAGGACTCCGCCTCCAACACACACACATGCACACACACACACACTCACACACACACTCACACACACACACTCACACACACACACACACACACACACACACACACACACACACACACACACTCACACACACACACACTCACACACACACTCACACACACACACTCACACACACACACACACACACACACACACACACACACACACACACACACACACACACACGCGCACACACACACACACACACACACACACACACACACACACACACACACACTCACACACACACACACACACACACACACACACACACACACACACACGCACACACGCACGCACGCACGCACACACACACGCACACACACACACTCACACACACACACACACAATCTGCCACATGTTTTACATTATGTCTTAAAAGAATACAGCAAAAACACAGGAATGATAATACCTGCATGAGAAATCTAAAAGCTCCACACTGCATTATGAGGAGCGATGTTTCCTGAAAAGTGAGAGAAAGTGGAAGTCTAATAAGTTCCTTTATACTTGCAGTGATGGCACATAAGCACTGTTTTCAGGTGTTCCAATGCCTCTGGGCCTTGTTATAAATGGACCAGGTGGTTATACAGTGAATCCTCTGTCAATCTATTTTTATTATTATCATCCTTACTATTATTGTCCTTGCCCCTACCTACCTGAAAAAAAAAAGAGCGACACCGTATTGTTTTGTTAGACTTGGTTTCGTTTCGGTGACGTTATGTGATAACATTTATTTCCATCCAAAGTTTTATGGATAGTTTACATTTTACATAACTTACCATAGCGTGTTACCTGTTTGTTCCACGGGGGATATTGGTTCTCTCAGGTTAAGAATCTTTTATTTAGGGCCCATCTGTAATTATTTATATATTGTTTAGTTATTTAGGAGAAAAGACAGGCATTATTACAAATTTAGTACTGGGAAGAGATCTGCATCATTTAAAAAATGGCATGCGTCCAGACAGTTCTTAGTCTAGAGCCAGATGGTAGTTGATATAATGGTGTAGCATTACATTTTACAGCTTTTAAAACTTATTTGAATTCAGGGGGTCAGTTTGTTTGGGGGGGTCAGTAGTCTAAACAGTTTGCATGTTCTCCCCGTGCTTGGTGGGTTTCCTCCGGGTTCTCCGGTTTCCTCCCACACTCCAAAGACATCCAGATTAGGCTAATCGGCGTTCCCAAATTTCCTGTAGTGTGTGAATGATTGTGTGTGTGTCTGCTTGTGTGTGTGTGTGCCCTGCGATGAATTGGCACCCTGTCAAGGGTGTACCCCGCCTCATGCCGTAAGTCTCCTGGGATAGGCTCCAGGTCCCTGTAACCCTGTATACAGGATAAATCGGTATAGACGAGTAATCCAAGCCAATAATCCCACCATAAACAAATATGCTGATTAGTTGCACACACACACACACGCACACACACACACACACACACACACACACACACACATACTTTATTAACAATTCCTTTATGAATTCAGTTTATGAGGACCTGCCACTAGCATTATGTTCAGTAGAGATAATTAATGCTTTACCTTCATCTTCTGTAAATCTTAGTACATGAAACCATTTGGCTCTTTTAGTTTAGTTTGATTGATTGTTTTGTTTTTATAAAATCCACTTTTTAATTTTAAAAGGAAACAGTTTTCTCATTAGCACATGCTAAATGTCCCCAGCATCTATCCTGGCTTATTCATTACAACAGCTGTCATATTTATACGGGTGTTAATTATTTATTAGAATGCTGGTCTGAATGATCTCGTGTCTTTATACCTGCATGTGTTTTTGTAATGCCAGTGGGTACAACAGTCTTTTGCTCCGGTGTACCCTCTCCTCATGTCAATTTCTTTACTTTTTTCTGTTCTGTTTGCAAATAGCTAGTTTCGGTTGCCCGACTTTTCCTTGTGTAATCATTAGCCATGCAGATTTTACTCACATCCCCCATTTGGAACCAAACACTATAGGTGGCTCCTTATCTAGTATCAGCCATGAGGTCATTGGCTAATGGGGCAGGTGGTGACTGAGGAGTGTTTGCTCTTTTTCTCAGTGCAACCGAAACCATGACAAAGCCCTTGTTTATTTACTGTGTGTGTGTGTGTGTGTGTGTGTGTGTGTGTGTGTGTGTGTGTGTGTGTGTGTCAGTTGTGCTTGCACTTATTCTGTTTATGGTTGGTATGCACTGTTGACCTCCATTGCATTATTTTGGACCAGACACTGGCAGGTTTCTCCTTTATCAAAGGTTGCATATGTAGAAAACTATGCTGCTCTTAACGATTTTGCTGCTGGTACTTGTCATGCTAAACAGCTGCAAAATCCTCTGAATGCATCATTCATTACCTCTTAATACATAAGTTATTAATCATATTAATAACATATTCACTTTGATTAGCAAGAAAAATATAGTTACTGTAGTATGTTTAAAAATGGCATTATTTTTAAACATATTTTATTATGTTATTATTATTATTAATATGCAAATTAAAACCATTTCCGAATTACGATATTGGAAAACTGTAACATCTGAATACTTTATTGTATGATTGAAAATTTTTATTATACATTAAAAATTCATTTTTTTAATGTACAAAATTAAACTAAGACACCAAGTTATATAATAAATAAATAAATAAATACATTTTAGGTAAAAAAATAAAAAATAAATGAATGAATAATACAAAAGAAATAAAACAACTTTTGTTCATAATACATCACTAACCATTTTTATTCAGTTAAGCTCTTAGTTGCTGTGGGTTGTTGTTGTGCTGAAACATGTCGTTTGCCTTCATCTTCGCCTGTGTTAAAGGCCTGCAGGTTTTGTGCCAAAATAGACTGGTATTTGGAACTGTCCATGAGTCTGTCTATTTTGATTAAAACCTCAGTCGCAGCTGAAAACAAGAAGCCCCACAGCATGATGCTGCCACCACCATGCTTCACCATGGGTATGATGCTCTTTGAGCAATAGACTGTCTCCTTTTTGCTGGAACATTTTTAGAATAGGAAGAAACCTCTAACCTCCCTCCCCCTACACCATACCCCAAAAGTAAAGAATACAGGATTTCTTTGTCACATGCAGGAAGTGATCAGTACCACCAGACATTCTTGTAGGTTTAATATTGCTGGAGGTCTTGGTGGCGACCTGGAGATTTTTTCTTATCCTTTTTTCAGTTTAGGATGGACATTTTGTTTTTGTGAATGTCAATGTGGTGCTCCATTTTCTCCATTTGTTGTTAATGACCTTCATAGTGTTCCATGGTACAACTAATGTTCTTTTTTCTTTTAAAAGTCTGATCAATATGCTTGAACAGCGAAACCTCATACATATTTTGTAAGCTGTGGACCATGGCTTTAACCTTTGGATGTGAAGCTGTCAAGAAAGTCAGTCACTTCCCGATGACAGGTGTATGGTAATCAGAGGTGATCAAAGACTTCTGCACTCATGTCTAATTAGGTGAACAATGTCACGCGAATTCAAGGTCACAGGCATGCCAAGTGCAGGTGTAGGTGTATTGAATATAAAACCAACAAAACAGGGTCGAGTAACAAATAGAGTGGTAAACAGTAGTACAAACAACAGCAAGTAAATAAAAAGATGACAATGACACTAAACTCGACTGAGGCTTAAGTAAGGAAATAGTGAACACTCGTGTCAACATAAAAGTCCCAATCACCAAACACATGAAGTTCCCTGGGGCATAGAGCCCCCTCAGGGGTTGCTTCTGATGTCCCAGTGTTCTCAATGCCAGGCATTGAGTCCCTAAAGCTGGGAGATGGGTCCGGCATCTTGTAGCTTGGGTGCAGAGCAAGAATGAGGTTTTCAAAACCCGGAGGAGGGATGAGCATGAGGTCCCTAGATCCAGGTGGTGGCAGCAACAAACTGACTCACGAGGATGGGGTGTGCTGCTTGTATGATGTCCTCAAATCAGAGCAAACATTGTGTCCTTGCAGCGAGGTGGTAGAAGGAGTACACCAGACTCAATCTCAGCCGGTGGAAACTGCAGTTTTTTCCAGAGGATATTACTGAGCTAGGTGGAGACAGGGATGTTGTGGCTCTTGCAATGCAGGGCATGGACCACGCAGTGCAATGCGTGGCTCGGGCTGCGCAGGGCATATGTGAGGCAGAGCATGGCATGGTTCAAGCATCACAAAACATGGAACAAGACATGATTCAGGAGCCATAGCAGGACTATGAGGGGACAAATCCCGGCTATTAGGAAATAAAACATGATTAATATGGGTATCAAGAATTATAACAGGTGTGGATGGTGAGCATTGCCCCCATGTCCATGAGCTCCCGCACCCACTCCGCCACATGTGTTGGGAGCACAGTTTTGCAAATGTCCAGCTGTATAGCGAGCTTCATTACTTACTGCTGATGTGCTGTGCGTCACTCTAGACCCCGCTGTGCTCTGAACCATTGGTTCCTCCCTCACAGTAGGTACACAAAGCCTTTTCACCCTGCACACCTTTAGATTTTGTGCCAAAGGTCTTATACCTTATGGCAAGATGGAAGCCTTGCCAGCTTGGCAGCATTGCTCGCCCATTTCCCCTAGTCTCTTTACGGATCGCATATGGGATCTCGCATTTCTCTGTCTCTCTCGCCCGCGCAATTCACCTTAATGTTGCTGGATTGTGAGGCAGCTGCCTGTGAAGTTTGCACGCCTCATGTATTCGCCAATGCCGGTCTGTGTTCTAAGTGCCCAGTGGAATCAAGCGCTAAACTAGACCAAGGCCTAAATAAGAACACTAATCAAGACAATACTGAACAGCTGTGAACAACTGTAAAACAAGAAACAATGAACACTCATGGCAAAATAAAAGTCCCAAGCACCAAACACAAAGTTTAAAAAACAGGGATGTGACGCACCCTCCAGGAGTTATCCCAGCATGAGCTCACACACCCAGTTGTTACTGCTCTTTTTTTTTTTTTTGTTTCCTAAAATGTTCTTTTAATGTTGCTCATTTGAATTTTGTTGGTTGGTATATCGCATTAAAGGTTAATGAAAATGTCTAATACGATTTATCTTGGGTGTAATTTTGGGTCACAAATCTAGCAGTTTTAGGACAGGTGGGTACTCTTTTTATAGCCGCCGTACAGGATGTTTAATAAGCAAAATGGCTCTCTTTTAACGCGCAGTTGTCTGATACACAGATGGCAGGTAGTCTGATAAGATTTTGGTAAATAAGAAGTGGAGAGAAACAGCGGTGCTGGCCATCTGTTGTATCCTTTCCTACTAAATGCAAATATTTATGGAAGGGGAAGCAGTGATACAAAAACCAGGAAATGTATCTGAAACAAGAGGACTGAGCTATTACTTAAAAGAAAACCACTTGAAAATGCAAGAAATATTCTGTCCTATTCATGTATGTGTGTTGTGCTTAATGAGTCTTGTGCTAACTTGTTGGTCGTTGCAAGTGGCGGCTGGTGGAAAATTTTGTACGTAGGTGGGGCTGTGCCACATTGAATAAAGTTCAGCAAATATCCCCATATGATTTAGTGCTAAAAGTGAAGTTATCCAAAATGCATTGCTCCGTTGGAGTTAAATATTTAACAATCATATTATAAAAAATATGAAATATACCATTTTATGTACCGTATGAACATAACACCTTGGGGAACACATCAGGACATCTCATTGTCGTCATTGTCGTAATGTGCTTGCTATTGAGACACTAGACAATAGACATTAGCATGAGAGTAGCATGTTCGGGGGTGTAGACATCGAGAACTAGAAACTTACTGTATACTTACAAACTCTGTTACTTTATTCAAAGGCACAACCTTGTGGTCGAAGCTGTACAACATATCCATGGTAATACTGCAGATTAAATGCAAAAAGCAAATTGATGCTTCCATGAAGTATGAAAACAAATGAAAATGGGGAACACTATGTACAAGAAAACAAAAACAATATGGTGAGAAAAAGAATGTTTTGGAACATGAATGTTTTTCTGACAGCGTATTTGTCGGGGAATTTACCCTCCTCGCTTTCCGAGCGGCAAAACTCTCAATGACCTTCTTATTGAAGTCAGAAATGTCCTTGACAAGTTTCCTCTTAATGCAGAGCATAGCCAGCACATTAAAGAGATCTGGTGTCACAGTGTTTCTCAGGAAGGTCTTGATCCTCTTCAAAGTGGAGAATCACATCTCGGATTCTGCCGTCGTCCCGGGTGTGGTGATTAGAATCTTGAGAAGACGGACTGTTTCTGTGAAATGGCTGCGAGAGTGTGAATGGCAGTGTATCAGATATCTATGAAAAATTGGAGCACTTATTTTTCCGAGCTGAAGAAAGCACTATTTAGTCAAAGGCTGCTTACAGTATGCCAAACAAGTCACTTAATGGTCTTCTGTTGAGAAGAACGTAGAGCACTCATTTTTGTGAAATGAAAAAAGTGATGCTGTTGTTCTATTCTGCTTGGACTGCGGCTTTTACAGACCGCTCGCTCGCTCCGTTTGGAGTGTGTCATTTCATTAGGACCTTAAAAGGTACTTTAACAATTTTAATTCAGGTTGCTGGTGCAGATATAGAGTTCTTGTTAGTTGCAGTCCTGGTTCTGACAAGTTCCAAAAAGCCGTCCATGCTATTAAGAGATTACACATCCATGCTAATGCACAGTAAATAGTTTTTTATATACAATGCATACAGAATGTTTAAAAAAAAAATGCACTGTTTATCCAGATGCATTCTGCATTCCTTTTATCATTAACATATACACAGACATCATTATATAAAATTACCTGTAAATGATTTATAATGATGTCTGTGTATATGTTAATGATAGAAATTATATATCTAATGCCAGAGGCTACACAAAACAAACATTTAATCAAGACCTTCCATCACTATTTGTTGCTTTTTTATCTCTAGTTATTTCCTCCTGAAAGTGACTTTGGAAACTGATGTCTATTTTAACTTATAAAACTATGTACAGTCATAAAAAAAAAAAATCGACTTTCTTTTATGCGGAGAAGATTTTTTTCTTGCTGCTGTCACCTCTGGCGTGCTCATTGGGGATCATTTCTTATCCAGAATCCGTATCTTTCTGTAAAGCTGCTTTGCTTCAATGTCAATTGCTTAAAATGCTATACAGATACGCTTGACTTGAATTTAAGTGCGTCCAGAATTCCAGAATGTGTCTGCAAAAAAAACAGACTATGCATTAAATTATATCTGGCTGATACACACTGTACCAGACACATGAATCATGTACATATTTTATATATATATATCACCTGATCTATATCGTAGAACATGTCTTCCTCTGCTTTACTTATGCTGTGAAATTATGGTTTAGCCGACCCCCCCGGGTATGAAATAGACGAAAACTTAAATCTGGTATTGTAGTTTGGTATTTCGTGACAGAATCAAGGCGACAATCCTGCATGGAGAATTGTTTTTTATTTTGCATGTCTCATTTAAACAATTCTTGTCAACGTCCAGTGAGTATTTTTTAGGACCTTTAACCTGCCGTTTATTTGCCAGTTGATATTAATGTTAAAGATAATGAAAAGCACGGCACCTACAGTAAGTCGCGCAGTCCTAAAAACTTCTCCCCTCACATCTGGAGATTGGGAGTTTGAATCCTTCCTAGCCAGGGGCCCTGGGGCTGAAATACTCTCTGTCCACTTTCAATCACAGTAAAACTAACCAGTCTTGGTCACCTGTGAGTACATGCATGCAGCAGGGCCTGGAGGTTGCTTTCTTCAGAGTGAGTTACGCTGGACCCTGACATTGCATGAGCAGCAGTTCAGAAGATGTGGTCAGTCATCTTTAAGTGTCTTGGAGAAAGCATGTAGAATAGCTGACAGCATCTTCTGAACTGCTGCTCATGTAATGTGATAGCCTCCCCCTCCCCTGGTTGGTGGCTGTCATATGTTATGGTGAAGATGGGAATTGGCCATGGCTATATTAGGGAGGAAAAAATAAGGCTAATCAAAAGCAGGTGCTAGTTGGCCCTGGCAAGTGGTTTAATAATATTCATGCCAGTTTATATTTTGGTTCCATTTTCCAGTTTGGTGGCGTGCACAAAGTCTTTCCAACTTTTTACGAAGACTGCCTTATTTTTGACATAAGTGGCCATTATTACAAACAAAGAAAGAAAAATATATAATGGAAAAACGCCATGTATTAGGTTCTGATTTGTTACTGGACGAGATACTGAGAAACTGTGTCAATGGTAGGAGTTTGAAGGAAAGCCATGTTGCAACCAGACTGCAACGCATGAAAGGTTAATTTAACAGTTTGCTTAACATTTGTAGGAACCAAAGATTATAGTGGGTAGCCTTCTAAAATCTTTCGTATGAACTGCCAGTCTGATGATTTTTTTTATTTATAAAAAAGTGCTGGAACGCTCTTCTGACCCACTAGCCCGAGAGACTTTTTTCTAGTCACTTATCAACTATAGCAGATGCTTAGCAATAGTGTTTGCAAGGACGACTGCCTTTATGACATAAAAGCGATAATTCTAGGCTTTAAGTTATAGGTATTAGCATGATACTCAAGGTCATTCATCTGATTTAGCTTTAAGTCTCTGGTTTACATGAGCTAGGGTAGGCCATATGGACACATGAAGTAGCAAATGTTCCTCATTGTGGAGTAGGCGAAACAAATGGAGACCATGACAGGACAGGCTGCTTAGAATTGTTCGTCACCTTCCTGTTCAGTTTCCAGGGAGAGTATGTTATCTTTAAGCTCGTGGACTACTTTTGGTGCAAAAAGGGTAGCTTTAACAGTTGCATCCTCTAATCAATATGCTTGTAATTAAATGTGTCTGCTATGGTATTCTAATGAATACTCTGTGTATTTAATGAAAAAAAAAACATATATCCTTTTCCTTTTTTTTTCCTTTTTTTTTTACCTCTCCGCTTTTCTTTCCTTCTTACTGCACCCTGCATCTTTAATGTGTACACTGTAATTACAGTCTCCTGCCATCTGTTTCACAAGGACCTCATCCAGCCCTAAATGAGACTCTGGAGGCCCTGTTTTTCTCAGCTTTTAGACTAGGGGGGTCTGAAAATGTGTAATTATACCTTCTCTGGAACCTTGCATGCCAGGGCTGTTGTTGCTTTGCTGCATTGCGCATGTAGACTGAAGCAGGAAAGCAGTGTAGGAGTGAATCTGTCTCCCTGTGTTCCCCAGTCAGGCGTTGTCTCAGTGCCTCCTCCATCTCGTGGGACATGACATATAAACATTACGCCCTTCTGCCACAAGGCTTACATCGATGGTTTTCTCATTTGAGTGAGGATATTGTAAAGCATGCTTTTTATCAGATATTCTCTTTGTATTTTATTCAAACTCTATCAGGCAAACACCGCTGGGTGTCCAGAATTAGACAGGGACACAGGTGTTCCTGCGAGTGAATTTTTCTGGATCAACAGTTTCACATCATCAAACCCCAATAATCAGTTAGTCTTTCCATCTCTCTCCCGAGGATTCTGAAATGGAAGATGATGCTGAGATGATACAGAAATGTGGGTTTATGCATCGCCTAAAAGGTCAACATTTCCATAACTGCCACTCCAAACATAAGGGTAAACTTGCATAACAACTGCGACCAGCTTCTGATAATAAAACCAAAAGAGCATTGTTTTTAGATGAAACCCTGCGGCAGGACCTTAACCGTTTATGTCTCCCCCTTGCCTATGCCAGGAAATTCAGATTAATTTACACCGTCAGGTTTTGTAGATTTCTAAATGAATAAAAGGCTTCCCATTGGTGACTAGAGCCCAAAGCTAATCTTGTTATGGTCTGCTAAGGGGTGAAACTAAAGTTCCCCTGAAGGCTTGTTTCTCAGCCAGCTTCTTTGCTTGGTTTAAAATGGTTTATAGTAAGCCTGCATAGTGAAAGAATTTAACTCGAGTTGATTCTACCTTTTCAAACATTTCTTAAGAGAGTTCTGTAATATAAATTCTCCCTGTATTTCATTGCTATTGTGACATTTACATTGTCTACGCGGCAGTGTGTATGTGTGTGCACATGTGTGTTTTGTAATAAGTCTGTGCAGGCAACGTTTGTGGAGCACCTGAAGGCATAGTGCAGTCAAGAAGAGATAAATCTCACCTGTGCCTCGTAGGACAATCCAAATCGTTTACGGCAGGAACCAAGAGCTGCTGGAGGCACATCTGTCCATATCCACACATACACGCACAATTGCACGCACACACACATGCACAAACACACAGAGAAGAGGCATACGTTGTGTGTGCGTGCGTGTGTGAGTGTGCATGTGTATGTGTGTGTGTTTGTGTAAGAGAGTCACCAAGGAGAATAGTACAGTAACCCTGCATTCACACTTCGCTTGTGTTGTTTGTAGTTTATCTCTTGTGGGAGTGGAGCTAGCACTATTGTGGTTGTTAGTGGGGGTGTGCTGTCTGTCCAGCTCCAATAAGAGAGACTATTGGACAAGACATTGCCTATTACTCAGATCAGAATTTAAATTCTTAAAAGAAGGAAGTTCCTGTCTAACCTGTCCAAAGGTTCCATAGGTCCAACCTGTATATATATATATATATATATATATATATATACACACACACAAGCAGTCAAAAGTTTGGACACACCTTCTAATTCCATGGTCTTTCTTGACTTTTATGTCTTCCTACATGATGGTGAAGGGAGCCAAAATTTGCGATAATCTCCTGTGTCGGCCGCTTATGCTCCGTAAAGCCTTCATAATGGCTCACGGCTCTAATCTGAGGTGCTGTAAATTGGTGATTTCTGAGGCCGGTAATTCTAAATCCTGGGATGTTCTTCATGAGAGCCAGCTTCATCCTGGTGCCTGATGGATTTTTGCAAATGCACCTGACAATACTGTTCTTGCAAGAACTATTTCCAGAACAGTGTCTTAAAATAACAAGTGACTGTTGTTGGTGTTGTTGTTGTTACTTAATTACCTAATGTCACATGTGTTATTTCATAGTTTTAAAATCTTCAGTGTTTCTTTGTAATATAGCAAAATATGTCCGAACATTTGACTGGTGGATGTTCTCTCACTCGTATTAAAAATACAATAGCTTCGGGTTTAAGATAATGCAATGCAAATGTTTTTCGCTGTGGGCACCCTGACTCTGGAGTTAGTTTAAAGTTTGGTTTAATAGGCATTCTGGGCTGCTACGAGACAGTTTAGAAGTGGAGTAATTAAAGAAGGTGAACTTTGCGGGGGTTTGCTGAGAATTCCAACGGTAAATGCTTTCTACAGGGGTCCTGGGTGGGCTGCCTCCAAGACTTCCTCATCAGCAAGACAATAAATGTTTAGTCCCAGCAGTCATTCTTGTAAATACCTTCATAAAAATATTGATAGAGTGTAGCCGCCACTGGAACGGGCTCTGTTACCACCTACAGTAAGACAGGAAGTGTTTGGATGCAAAGCATATGCAAAGAAGTAAGTGTTTGCAGGCAACATGTGGATTGTATTGCATTTTGTTGGGTAAATGAATACTGACACTGAAACTGACCGGGCGTTGCTTTTCAGTGAATTGCACATATATAGTACAGTCCCCCCTGAAAGTATTGGAACAGCACTTTAAATGCATGGGTTTAAGATCTAATAAGGAATAGATTCCAGTTAATTTTATGATATTTACATGTCAGGGTTGGTGATAGACCACTCATTCCTAAGATGAGCAAACGTATTTTAAACAGAGAGTCTTAAAGTGAACTAAAGTCAATAATACGTCATATTTGATTTGATATGCCTTGCTTGCAGTAGCTGCATGAAATCAGTGACTCAGATCTTCTTGTCTGATGCTTTTCCAGATGCTTGTCCTGTAGCTTCTTTAAGTTGTTGTTTTCGTTGGCAAGGTCTGCATTTAATCTCCTCTTTGGAAAGCGTGCGCTCAATTTGGTTAAGGTCTAGTCATTGACTCGGCCTGTCTAAAACCTTCCACTCTTTCCTCTTTTAAACTCCTTTGTTGTGCTGGTGATGTGTTTTGGGTTATTGTCTTCCTGCATGATGAAGTTCCTCCCAGTTCGATTGGATGCATTTCTTTTTTTTTTTTTTGTAAATTGGCAGACTTTTCTGTAGACATCTGAACTTACTCTGCTGCTACCATCATGTGTTAGAGCACTGAAAAGATTAGCCAGTCTATTTGAGAAGCAATCCATGCAGTGGCATTACCTCCGCTGTGCTTGACTGATGAGCTCTTTTAGATCACAAGCATATCCTATCCTTCTTGAGCCATATCATTACTTTGGGAGAGGTTAATCTTAGTTCCAGAACATTTGAAACTGAAAATTCCAATCTGGCTTTCTGATTCTGCTGCTGATGAGGATTGTGATAACTTCACCCCTGCCCTGTTTTCTTTGGGGAACCTGTTCAGTGTCTATTAGTTCAGTGTCTATTAGTTCAGTGTCTATTAGTTCAGTGTCTATTAGTTAACACACCAGTATTTTTCCTCTTGGTAAATTTTCTCTTTTTTTCTCAGCTTCATGTTTCAACAGTTTTCACGTTGGTTTATCCTTTTTTTTTATGTATTGTTCACAGGGAAGCCCAGGCCTTATGCCAAGACTAGACATTCAATGCTATAAATTGTTTTAACAGTCAATCTAACGGGGCACATCTAAGCAACAATAACCACATGTCAGTCAAATGTCTATATTTCCACTAGAAATTGGGTGGGTTAAAACAAAAGGCACAATATTCTAAGTTGTCAAACATATCTAGGGCTTATGCCATATACATATAAGGATCATCGTTTCTGTGTCTTCTGCATACTCTATACACAGTTAACTAACGCGATGACTGGCTTTGCTAAGTGATGCGCATAGCCGCTTCCACCTTAAGGGGAAGAGCACTGATTGGTTGGCTCAGTGATTGACGAGTATGGCCATGCCCACCTCAGGCAAAAGCACAGATTTGATTGGCTCTGTTAGGTGATGCATATAGCCACGCCCACCTTGGGGGGGAAAAGCACTATATTTGTCCAAAAAAAGAACTGGATGCTGTGATTTAATCTGCACAAAACTGGTCATAATGTGTTCTTTTATTTATATGGCTTATCAATTATATTCCAGTAAACTGGTGACAGAAATATGGGCACCCAAGGCCCATCTGTGTCTGTGGGAACCAAAGGCTAGCCCGCCCAGCTCAATTCCACATAAAGGCCATTGCCAGACAAACCACGGAAAAAAGTTAACATTGGCCATGACAAAGAGATATCAGAACACCCAGTGCATCACAGCCTACCATACATGGGACTTAGCAGGCAAGAGTTCAAGGTTGTTGATTCAGCTTCCAAATTCTTTAAAGCCAAATCTGATGAAGTATCCATGGGATGTGCCAGACACCACAGCACCAGCTCCAGTGGAGCCAGGCCTCAAGGTCTCCAAACTGCCCCAGAGATGGAACCCAAACTTAGGTGCTTTTAATGTTAGTGTGTGTCTGAGTGATAAGTGCTAATGCCAGCACCAAACTGGCACTACTGGACGTGAGAAATGGGCCTACAATAGTATGGCTTTTTCTGCATCTTTTGCAATAAAACTTTTTTTCTTGGTGGGACTAAATTCTTATAAACCTTGGATTTTTTGGCCTACCAGTATGTACAAGTAAATATTTCTTTTCTGTATTGCACTAGATAAGGTGCAACTTGCAGTTTTTGCAGGCGCAGCAGTCCAGCATTTTGATGTCAAATATGAGAAATATTATCATCATCATATTTCTGTACTTTATACCTGAAGAAGAATATAGCACTGCGGCTTTACACCTTTTTCTTATCATTGTGGACATTTCAACCCCAATACTTTTTTAGAGGACATGTGTTTGACTTTATAACATTCTTCCTTCTTGCTTTGTCTTTCTTTACAGAGGGTCATGGGCAGTCTGTGCAGATGGACCCAGAGGTATCTGGCTTCGTGGGCTCTACAGTGGAGCTGAGCTGCCTCTTCATCAACAGCAAACCCCCGGTGAAGATCTCGCAGGTCACTTGGCAGAAGTCCTTCAATGGCACCAAGCAGAATGTGGCCATCGCCAACCCAGCACTAGGTGTCTCTGTGCTGCCTGCTTTTAAAGACCGAGTCAGCTTTAAGCATTTGGGCGCACAGTCAAATCCTTCACTTGAGGACACCACCATTGTTTTTAGCAACCTGCGCCTTTCAGATGAGGCTGCCTACATCTGCGAGTACACCACTTTCCCAGCAGGCAACAGAGAAAACATGGTCAATCTCACTGTCTACGGTAATGCATATTCAACTTCAGCTATTATTCCAAGCATGTAGAGTGACCTTTTGGATTGTTACATATATAAATGTTTAATTAATTGCGCATCATAAAGTCTATAACACATTTTTTCTAAATGGCTGTAGTTGGTTAGATTCATTTTGACCTAATTCTCGACCTGAAGAAATCTAAATTTTAATTAAAATTTAATTATTTTAAGAAGGGAAAAAAAAAAGCTCAAACAGAACCATATCTCACAATTATTTGTATTTCAGCATTAAGTCCTTTTCTAATAGTGGACGATGCTGTCTAATTGAAGATTTGAGCACTTGGAGACCCAAAAATCCACTGCAAATTCACAGAAATTTGTTTGCCTCTTTAGCGACTGTGCATAAGGGCAAAAAACATAATTTTTCTACACAGTGCTGCTTGTTTTAAATCATTTCCCTAACACTAGATATGGACATTTCATGCAAGTGGCTATTTTTATAGCCACTGCCACTGACTCATTGAGGTCAGCAAAAATTTGTCTTATTTAATTTGTGTATTCTCAAATTTTCCCCATGTTGATAAATGACTAAAGCAATCTGACCTCTGATTCATCTCATATTTATACGACGTGCAACAGGAAATAATGGATAATCAGGTAATAGTAGAAAAAGGGGGGAAAGAAATATATTAATACATACATGACTGACATTTTAAAATACATTAACTTTAATCAAAGGTTAGATTTCTTAGTCATATTTTTATTGTAAGATTATGCTAATTAACCATAAGTTTTTTTTTTATTTTATAGCATTTTTTCTACTCTTTACTGAGAGTGTTAATACGTCTCACTTGCTTTTGTGTCTGCATGTAAAAACCTAGATGATATATTTTTTGTTTGTTTAATCTGAAATGTTGTCTATAAACTGACTGATGTGGTTCATTAATCATTGTAAAGAATAATGTTTGGAGATTTAACCTCTCATGGAATGAAACTACAGCGGAAGCGGTCAAATAGACATCAAAGACCTCCGACAAAAAATGGGTGCCTGAGACTCGTTCACTGCACTGTATACATACTGTAACAATTATAAAGTACATATTAGGTCATTATTGAATACATTGTATAATGTATTCAATAATGACCTAATATGTACTTTATAATTGTAATACATGGGAGAGTATGATATGCAGGATTGTCATTTGCGGCTATTTTATAAATAAGTGTTACTTATTTATTTATGATTCAGAGGTACTAAGAGGAAAATCCTTCATATGCTAGACTGGTCTCAGTGCTCATATGTCATGTGAATTCAAAAGTTCAATGTGCCTGAGGTGGGTTATGACTTATATCAATCCATTTGCTTATGCTGCTTCAAGTCAGCTTATACATGTAGCACAAGCACACATTAAAATTTAATCGCCATATTATTATTATTATTATTATTATTGGTGGTGGATGGTGGTGCAGTGATTAGCACTGTGACCTCAAACCTCCAGGGTGGAAAGTTCGAGTCCCGCCTCGGGCCTTGGAGTGCGTGGAGTTTGCATGTTCTTAGTAAGTAGTAGTATTATTATTAATTTGTATATTTTAAAGCAAAATTCAGATTGGGGAAGAATGGAAAGGGTGAATTGCAGCTCGTGGAAAATTTATGTAGGACCTTTCGAGGAAAATTACATTTAAAAATGAGATTTTGTTGTGTTTTTATGAAGCTTTTCAAAAGAAGGAAAATTCTAAAGTAGTACTTCTTTGCCAGCTTGGCTCTACCTGACTCTAATTTGAGGACAGAGCCTATGAAAGCCTGTGGAAGAAGCCAGCAGCCTACCTCACTTCGTTGGAATATCTCTGCATGAAAGGACATGCACAGAATGGGTTATGTAGATGGCCTTTCCTCACTTCTGGCTGTTAAGAGGGATGAAATAGGATCAGCTTTCAGTGCACACACATTTGCACAGTTGCACATTTTTAATTTAGATACAGAGCTAATTTGCTGCTTCATGTCGCCATTACCAGAATTTGGATTGGATTACTTTGGGTGTTTGGATACACTAGTGCCTTCTTCATCTTCTTCTGACTATACTTTAACATGTTAGGAAATAGATTTTTTTGAATGTTAAAACAGTAGAATGGAGTATATATAGATGTTATAAGAGTGATATATTAATAGCTTCAAAGTGTAAATGATTTTTGGTGCACGCAAATACTATTGCACAATCAAAAATTCACCTGTGTGGGTTTCTTTTTTCAATCTAGCACGTCCCATGACGCATATGACCCTCACAACACCCATCATCATCGCACGGCCCCAGAAGCATAAGATGACAGTTGCCACATGTCTGTCAGCCAATGGAAAGCCACCTAGTGTGATTAAGTGGGATACCAAACTAAACGGCGAAGCCATGTTCCAGGAGACACGTAACCCCAATGGCACAGTCACTACACGCAGCAGCTATGTTATTGTGCCAAGTCGTGAGTGTCACCGGCAGAAACTCACATGCATTGTGACCTATAACAATGAACACTTCAGTGACAGTGTCGTCCTCAATGTTCAGTGTAAGTACCTTATTATTATGGAAATAAAAAGTATATGTGCTATATCTGTCCAAAGCATGGCGACTGCTTTAGCGTTCAGTAACAAACATACTTCAGAGCTATGCAAAACGATTTGTGAAGAGGAAGGGACTTCTGTGGAATGGCCTGTCCAGAGCATGTTACAAGAATAATGGACTTTACATAAAGGAAGTAGTACAGTTGCTAGAGAAAGTCCCATTGATGGTCATGTATTTTTCAATTATGAAACTGGTTGGGAAAATGGCAAGTGTGTGTGTGAAACTATATTAACTAATTTGTATCAGTCTGTTGGAACATTAAGTTAATGCTTTACAATTAAAAAGTTCTAAATGAAAGCATGAAAAAAAGGAAGGAATAAAGTATAATCAAGGACATTGTTTTCTTACAGATGAACCCGAGGTAAAGATTGAAGGTTTTGATGGAAATTGGTATCTGAACCGTCAGGATGTAAAACTCACTTGTGATGCAGATGCAAATCCAGCTGTCACCAGCTACCATTGGAAACTGTGAGTCTACTGTTGCTTCTTAAGAAATACGTTTTCCAATGTCATTTTCTCTCCCCACGTATTTCTGCAATCAAACATAGAATAACCAGATTGGCATATACTGTGTATGGCTGCAGATAGATTCATTTTTCACAAGTGAGAAAAAAGGCAGTAAGCATTTTATCTGGTGTAAGATAGAGAAATGGGAAAAGTGTTGTTCAAACAACCAACATTTTTTGATGACTGAGCATTATAGCGTTGCTGTTTATAGGTACACTTATTTTGCCTTAGATTGTATCATCGTTGCTTTGAATAACAGATGAGAACTGTAAATATATCCTCTTGTTGCTGCTTTAACACTGAGCTTTATGCATAATGCAAATATTAATGCAGTGAAATTCATTTCGGGTGTGGTGTTTTCTCAGCGCAGCAGCAGGCCTTCAAGGCAAGGTTATGTTAAATTGGGGAGATGCAGAGTAGTAGAAGTTAGACGAGGAGAGAAATGATCAGATATATGAGATAAGTGGGGGTGAAGTATAGAGACAGGGATGACAAGAGTAAATAAAAAATGAATAGGAAGGAGAGAGGGTTGGATAGGTAAGGATGGTAGAGCAAGAGATGGATGAAAGCAGGGGTGGTTTTGATAGGAGAGAGACTGCGCCATGGTGCTGATGGATTGAAGAGGACAGCCACTGTAGCAATGTACAGCACATACCAAATGTGTTGTGAAGCTTCCCTGGAGCTGTTTTATGGAGGTCAACTGTAGCTCGCTATGGAGCATGTACACACATGCACATAGATGGAAGAACACACATACACATAAACGGCACACCTCTCTGTAAACGTGCATTCTCAAGGTAACAAATCCTGCAAATAAAGTTATGCAAAGTGACGGATAACCAATAAGGGGAAATTAATAAAAACATATCTTGTTAAAAGTAATGTGTAATTCTATCCAGGATCAAAATGATGAAGGTTGCAGTGCTAAATTCTTGCGTCTGATGCCTAATTTAGCCTCAGCATGTAGCAGCCAGAATAGCTCCTCCTCTTCCCAAAATTCATTACGTTTACTAAATGGAAGTGGCTAATGAATATAAGCTGCACAGTTGAATTGAATTAGCTTTACAGCTCAAAGTTAATGTTTTTGCTCTATAATAGGGAGACTGGTGGACATCTGGGAGGAGCAGTAGTTGAGACATTGCTATTATCAGATGTTTTAAGAACAATCAGAGGAACATCTGGTATTCTCCAGGCCAGGAGAATAAGAACAAAGCAAGTCTAGGCCATGAAGTTACAGAAATACACAGAATTTTATGGTGTTGTGTTACTAAGCGCTCTCTGGAAGCCAAACATACTCCCACGTTTCATATCTCTTCTACACCAAAACAATAGTACAGTATAACCAGGGTTACAAGCTTATGGTCCTGCCCAGACTTAGTATTAAAATATGGTCTGTTAAAACCAATCACAAGTGAAGAAATGTGCTGGAAAACTGTTCACATGGTATTCTCATGTGTCTGTATCACAGTGGGTAGCGGGGTTGTGAAGTCTGATGTTACATACTGTACATACAGAAAATAGCTACAAAAACATGAAACGAAAGATTAAACAAGATGTAGCCTACATTTGACTTTTAAATGGAATTTTCTAAATTAAAGTTGTGAATTTAGGTTATTAAAAGCTATATAGCACACTTGTTTGTACTCCTGCTGTTTTTTTTTTTTTTTTTGTTATACACAACCACACAAATACACCCTTTCCATTAAAGAAAGAAAAACCCACCATGGTCACTTACTGTAAATAACTTGAAATTGACAAAAGGAATAATAAACAATAATTGAATAAACATTGACTAATAAAAACCAGACATTGCTTTTTTGAACATAATAATTTAAAGTTGAAAAATTCTATGTGCTTTTTAGCCGTTTTTACAAATTGCGCAAGTTTTTGTGCTGATGTGCGAACTAGAAAGTTCAACATAGTGTTCATCTGTATTTCTTAGTAATTAAAAAATAGGTGGAAAATATGTTGGGTAACAAATAATACACCAATTTGCATGTGCAATGGAATATATATTGCTTGCACAACAAATGGTTGCAAGTAATTTGCAAAGAATCACTGTGTAAATTGTCATATGCGAAGTAGAGGTAGAAAACTAAATTAGGTTTTGTTTGTGCTGGAGACTCCTGGAAGAGAAAAACTAAAACTAAAGTAAAGCAAGCCTAAGCCTAGCCACAGTATTGCTTTTATTACAGACTTTAAGATGCATTGACAAATTGTACAACATGCAATAAAAAAACAAAAAAATAAGAATTTATGTTATGTTTGCAGGGTAGGCTGAATGGAAATCTATTTATGGTATCAAATTAATATGCTGAAGTCTGGAAAATATCTCATTTGAAACCAACTTGGCGTGATGTTCTAAGGTGCTTAGGTTGCATCATCTAGGAAGGGATTTGTGTTTGGTTTCTAATATTTTCAAACAGAATCCTGAATCACCTGTATCTCATTTTCCTGACAGATCAAATGGATCAATGCCCAAGAATGTGGAAATCAGGAACAACACGCTGGTCTTCAGGGGGCCCGTGACATATGACTTCAGTGGCACGTACATATGTGATGCCACCAACAGCATCGGTACTCGCTCTGGCCAAGTCGAGGTCAACGTGACAGGTATGCTCAGGCTGCAGAGGATTCTTTTCTCTTATTTTTCCTATGTGTGTGTGTGATTTGGGGGTAGACTGGGGAGAGAATTCTATCAGGCATTCTGGACTTGAGCAATCAGCACAAGCATCTGGAAAAATGTCTACTTGTAACTCAAGCAGTTACAGACATAATAATAAAGTAGAGTCATTGTAGCCTCTACTTGTTACACTTGAAACACAGACACACAGCTGTAAAAGGCAGAATAAAGTGCTCATATAATGTCATATAAATTCAAAAGAACAAAGAACAAAGCTAGACTAATTCCCCAGCTTCTTTTCTTTTTCCCTAAAATGCAATTAAATGCTGTTGTTTAAATTATTTGAGTCCGTGCCTGATGAGCTTGTCCTGAATAGATATTTTTTCTCTTATTGGTTTTGGAGTGTCTGGATTCCTTCTGATGATGCATTTCTCAGTTTCTTCTCAGTTTCTCATTCTCATGTGATTCTTGGTATTGGGGTGTTTTCTCTGTGCATGCTTTCTCATGTGTCAGACTTGAAAATGCTACCTTTGCATGCTTTGTGCTGGCTACTACAGTTCGTTTTACTTGCATTGCATTTACTTACATGGCTTCTTGCTTCCTGGTAATTCTAAGTAATATCATGGTATTGATGTATGTAGAGTAATATTAACCGATACACTGGCTAATTCTAATTCCTTGCTATTCCAACATGATGAAAGGGTTAATGATTAGAGACAGTCTGAAAAACTGTCTCTAACAAAATGGAAATTGGGTCCATTCTCTGCAAATGCTAAGTGCATTGGGTAATTTTGCTCAATGAGAGGTGATTTTGACTTTTAAATCATTCCGTGCTTACATGCAATTGATAAATTAAGCAAATAGCTTGTCATGGTTAATATTGTATGGGGTTATAAAATGCAGGGATTTAATGTGTGCTGAAAGAATTTCAATATTCAGATTGTAAATATTGACTGGTATAAGGAAAGGAATAAACTAATTTCAGCACTGAGTATCTCTAAGATACTTCCCCACAATTCATTTCCTTTTATTACATGGCTTTAAGTCATCTAGTCATCCAAGAAGTACAAAGCTGTTATTTTCTTCTCTCTCTCAAGCATCCATTTCACAGTGTCCATAGGTCAGTCTACTTAATTTACATCTGGGTAATAGTTGGCCTGTCTTTGCTATTATGGATCACTCCATTGAGAGGCCACTGAGTCATATTCTGTCAGCAGCTTCGTACTGATGTGCTTATACACATTCAGATGTGACACATGCATGTTTTCTACACTATGTTCATCTACACTATATGGCCACGGGTTTATGGACACCTGACTATCACATCCAAAAATGTTTTTGAACATTCCATTCCAGATTTCTTTGCGTTGTGAGGATTTGTGAGGATCTGTGCCAATTCAGCCACAACAGTGTTAGTGAGCTCGGGAATTTATAGTAGATGAGGAGGCCTGGAGTGGAGTCAGTGCTCCGGTTCATGCCAAAAGAGTTCAGTGGGGTTGAGGTCAGGGGGTACTTCAACACAAAACTTGCCAAACAGTATCGTCATGGACCATGAATTGTGCACAGGGGCATTGACATGCTGGAACAGGTTTGCTCTCCTTAGTTCCAGTGAAAAGAAATTGTAATCCTCGAGCACAAAGGCACATCCTAAAAACTGTATGCTTCCAACTCCAGATATAAATTTCAGGTCTCCATAAACCCTTACCATACAGTGAATATTTGAAACAGTTTAAAGCCTAAGCTCCATGAAATCAGTCATGTAACTGCGTCCATCTTAACAAACCAGATTTGGCTGTTTTGTATGAAATTCCTGGTTTTGCTAGTACCACTCATAAATTGCATAGTAAAAACCTATGTATTGCATAATTTACCATGAGCTTATATTAGTTCTTTGGCAGTACATACTGTAAAAAGGGCAAATTGCTGTCTGCTTGGAAGAAACAGAACCAAAAAACAAAAGCAAGGAGACATAACCCTGACCATGCCACATATTAGGACATTGAGCACTTTAACCAGCGCTGTTTTTGTGCCAGGAAGAAGCACTAAATTGCCATGATGAAAACCCTCCCCAATCAAACCCTGCTTTAAAACATTGGGGGAGCACTGCCAGGAGCTATGTGCTTTTGCTGCTGCATTTTGCACTCCCTTCCTTACACATACCATAGCCCTTGCCCTGTAAGTTTCTGTGTGCACCAAGAGCCACAGCGACTGGCACAAGGGGTAAAACCCTGATGGATCAATGTAATCTTTTTGCAGATTATGAGAAATATGCCACTGGCATGCCAGTGCAGTTATGTTGTCTTAATTTGAGTTGTGTGACTCATTAAAATGCTCACAAACCTTCACACTCCATCATGCCTATTGCATTATTCATGGCACACAGTGGCACACAGTGATGTGCATCATAAAATTCTTTGTAAAATTGCACCTCCCTCATTATAAAAAATGTGCATGGCGTTGGTCCTGAACTTAAAGCACCAAGATGATCATGATGCTCAGCAACTCAGCACCTGGCAAAATTTAGTTATACAGTGTTTATGGAGTGTGAAGCCAAAAAAATCAGCTCTAAACAAGAAGGTGATTCTGCACTTTTCTTATTATCTACATAAGCTTAGGTATTCTCAGTCTCTTGATCTCTTTCTCTTTTTTTTACCTCCCTCTATTTCTCTCCTTTCTTCTTGTTTCTTTTTTTAAGCAGTAACCCTAGTGCCTTTAGCAAGAGGTAGAGAGTAAGCTGGTCAAATAAAAAGGAATATAGTCCTAGTGCAAGTAGGACAGAGAGTATAAACTGCATTAAACTGTTACAGAAACCCTTGCCTCTCTGGGGACTGGTTGCAATAGACAGATATAGGATTTTCGGCAGTTTGGGATGGGGAATCCTTTTTGGTTGTGAATTTTGCCATAGCCCATCCCCCTATAGCGTATTTAGGTAGGTCAATATACAGTATGTCCCCTACACACCTGTAGCAATAAATATTCACTCATCACAATGATAGGGTTAGAATAATCTTCTCTCACTTTTATCTCTTTTTTCACCTTTTCACCTTCATTCCTCTCTCTTTATTTTCTTTCCATACTTGCTCTCTGTTCTCTACTCTTTTCTCCCCTGCTTTATATTTCTATCTTCCTGTATTTCTATACTGACTTATCCACTGCCTAAAATAAATGAAACACTTATTCTACTGTACCCCCAGTAGAGATCTGCTGGTTCCAGGGTAAAGGCACACGTTCAGGTCTCTCATGTCATGTCTTAAGTACTTGATGTTGACTTCTTCCACTTGCACTTATCATTAATCAGACTACATTAATTTTTCAAACTAATTTCCATTTACATTTATGGACTTACTGCTAAAGAGGTAGAAATGAACCCAACATTTGCATTTAAATCCGTGCGTATATATAGTGTGGAACAGTTAGGCTGTTCAAAGCAGCTTTTTTGTTTGTTATTTAATAACTTAAATATTTTAGTCTAAACATTGTATTGAAAAAAATGATAGAACTACTGATTATCAAAATAAATGTTAGTTGCAGCACTAGTTTATTACAATAAATTGTGGCACATGGCATTGCCCCTTTGGCCTAGCATCATGGATGCTGAACAGATGGCACATCTGTTTAAAATTTATGTGGATAGAATGAAAACATACTTCTTTGTTCACTTATATTTGTCTCGATCATCAGCATGTTTTTTTAAACAAGTGACAGTTTGCCAATCAGCACAGGAAGAGAAACTAAATTTACCAATCCATAATGATCTAAAAAACATTTTGTCTCCATCACTGTAGCTAGTCTCTGGTCATGCATGCATGTTAAATATTAAAGACATCACAAAACTATTTTTTATACACTGTTCTTCTTTGCCTACTGCGTTTTTCCAAGTATTTCAGTTTTCAGTTTGCTGAAATACCTTGCTGAGTCCAAATCCAGACTGCGTTGACGACTTGTAATGTAGACTAATTAGACGATGAGTGTATTGTGTTGGTAGGCGGAAAAAGCAGCTTAATTGTTGTCAGTACCAGAATAAAGGAAACAAGTTGGTGCTCACATTGGAGTTGTTGCAGTGATATGAAAGTGAATGACCAACATTTATCAATGTTTCTTTTACAAGTGCTAAAGGAGCTTTGTGTCTGGTTCTGTCTCTGCCATGATTTATGGACGTTTAAGAAAAAAATGAGTATACAGTAAAGCCTGATCAAAATGCATGTGCATAGTGAAGCAGATTGAATTATTCGTTTAGCACCGTGAGATTAGAATTTGCTGGAGATCATGCTTAATCTTAGGAATATACATTCACTAGATGCAGTTGAAGAATATATGGGCCGTGCAAAAAGTTATAAATAAATAAATGCTGTAAATAAATAAGGTGAAATCCATGTGATTAAAAAAATTATCAACTACTATACTAACTAAGGACTGTTTAGCTGTTCCAATTAAGGCAGGCTCACTACTGGCACATTCCCAGGCACATGCTAAATAGCCGTATCTTTTGTTTTGTGGAACATTACCGAAGCAGCTGACAGGGAGCTTTTAGCTGAATTTTATCAGCCTGCTGACAGGGAAGCCTTATCTATTTCCCCTCTGTATCTGTTGCCACCCTTACTTTGCATGTCCTTACAGCTACTGTAAATGCTCCACTCCACTCCACATCAAATTAAATCCGGCATTTTGCCAGAAAATGATTAATCTGTGATATCATCAAAGCAATTAAAATCAGTACTATGCATTCTTAGGGAGGAGTGTAAATTTTCTGAAAACTGTTTCGAATTTCAAGCATTCATGTTCCTCTCTTTTTGTTTGCTTGTTTATTTTTTAATTTATGCTCAAGGCCAAATTTGAGCTGCAGAGATGCATTTCTCTTCCAGTATTTGAAATATGACAGCAGCCCCAGAACATCCATGGGCTTGTCAAGGCAAGCTAAGCGAGTCAGGATGGCACTTGAACAGTGGCTACAAAAAAAAAAAGGAAAAACAACAATAAAGAAGCAATCAGATTGAAAATGTGCCTTAAAAAGAAAACAAGAATTTTTTTTTTGTCATAAACTTTTGGTACTATTAATAAAACAAGTGCAAGGAAATGTACTTGCATGGAGACCTAGAACAAGCTTGATCCAAGCCAACCTCAAACCTTCCAACTTTTCTTTTTTCAACACATCAACTTTCCAGACAAAAGGTTCACTTGAGCCTAATATATCCCACTGACTTCCAGGCCAGGCCAGGTGCTACTGTAACGAGATAACCAGTTATTCACTTCTCCTGTCTGTCTGTCTGTGATCATAATGCCATGGCTGATCAGTTTAATACATATATCAAGTATGTTTAAATATATTTAAAATACAAAAACAGACATTTGACAATGAGGATAGGATAAAGGATACATTATTCATAAACATATTTATATGGAAAGTAATCTATCTATATTTAAGTCCAAAAAAAACACTATTATTTTTTCTGTACAGTATTCACAACAAAATCTATCTATATTACATCCAGTCTTTATTTTCTCTATTACTGTGAAACAAAAAAAGAATTGTACATTATTTGTTGGTACATGCAAGACTGCCACCTAGTGTACATTTAGACATTATATTACTGCTGTCATACACTACCTTAGTGGAGTCAAGTTAAGAAAGTGTATATTAAGGCACATTCATGAGATAAAAGCCAAAGTTAATATTACACCAACAAAAAAAAGTTCTGATCCTGTGTACATGATCATATTTGCAATGCCACATAATTGTCTGGCCCAACTGTTGATTACTTTCTTTGCAGCTCTGAACAATCTTTTTAATATGCAGTTTGCTAGATGCATATATGTTTGTGTCCCTGTTCTTCCCTTAAGTCATGAAAGATCTGTATTCTTTTCATAGTTATTCATTTGGAACATTTCAGACCAGAACACGTTCATGTTCTTTTCATTTTGTCATAAATTCATCATGAATGCAAACCCATACCCTGGAGAGATAAAAGACAAGAATTTACATGATAGCAAAGAATATTTAAAAAGTAAGCGCATGCTAATTGACGTGTAAAGTGAAGAAAGGAAGTCATGATTAAATGAGTTTCTCTCTCTCATTCACTCTCACTAGCCAGAGGTGACCTCTATTTGCTCTCTTAGTCATGTAGGCAATAAAGCCCCTTATTATTTCTAATCTCATTAGGAACCAGACTCGAGTGGTTATACATCCACAAATACTTAACCCTAAAAGAATGTTAAATGATTAAAAGAGAGGGGAGGATATGATCAACACTTGGGTTTTTATAATTCATGAGGCAACTGGGGGAATTAAAATTAAAAAGAATTACAGAGGCATTCTTGATCCCTCAGTTTTAAGAACAGTGTTAAGAAGCAAACTGGGATAGTTGACACAATGATGGGCTACTATATTTTCAATCTGTGCTATTTTATTAAGGCCACCTTATTCAGTTCTTAAAAAAAGTCTATGAGACTCCAGTTCAGTTCTTTACAAAGAATGATAATTGTATACTTTCCATACATTTCTTATGTAGCAGTGCATTTGTAATTGTAATTGTGAATAATTATAACATGTCACATTTTATGTATTTTATTGTGTATTAATATTAATATGCTTTATCAACCTAAGGATTCCATAAACAGTTATGAGTATATAAATTTATATTTCCAGCTATTTCCTTTTTTTTATTTAAATTTTTGTTTTACAGAATGGTAGCTAGAAAAAAATGCTCTCTTTCTCTATCTCTTTCTCTCTCTCTCTGCTACTTACTAATTAATTACACTCCTCTTTTGCTTGTTGCTTTTAATTGTGCTTTAAAAATGTTTCACACTTTGTAACTCATATTGCTGTACTTGAATATGTAATATGAAATCAGAATATGGCAAAAAAAAGCATGGTTCAGATGCCACATATTAGGTGCTAATCTAAATATCTTTGCCAGTCTATCATAAAGTATCATATGTAGCTTATTATTTTAAATGACGTGCAAATAAATGACGTGCAAATAAATATTGTGGAACCTTGGATCACGAGCATAATTCTTTCCGGAAGCAGGCTCGTATCTCAAAACACTCATAAACCAAATCAAATTTTTTACATAAGAAATAATGGAAACTCTAATTATTCATTTCACAGCCCAAAAAAATAAAGACGTAAAAATTATTAACATGCAGGCGCTGTGTGTGTGTGTGTGTGTGTGTGTGTGTGTGTGTGTGTGTGTGTGTGTGTGTGTGAAGCTAAAGTAAGGAGCCCCTCTCCCCCTCTTCT
Source organism: Clarias gariepinus (assembly GCF_024256425.1). Taxonomy (NCBI): domain Eukaryota; kingdom Metazoa; phylum Chordata; class Actinopteri; order Siluriformes; family Clariidae; genus Clarias; species Clarias gariepinus. The sequence continues at coordinate 26,462,798 of NC_071106.1, read as the reverse complement.
CCTTCTTGTCTTACACAGTTACACTTCCTCCACTCTTTTCACACAACAGAAAAAGTGTTTTATCGGAAAATGAAACAAGAAATCTCTCTAATGACACTCAATTGAGCAACACACTAACGGAATCACTGCTGTAACGTAAAAATGAAACAAATTAACCTAGCAACAAAAAAGGCGAAAGTAGGAAGGGTCTGTCTGTATGTGTGTGTGGCACGGTGTCCAGTGACGCGCTCGCACACAGCCACAAAGAGCGGGCTGAGCCTTTGCTTTACACTCACACTGTACACACACGCATACAGACACAAAATAAAATATGTTTTACACACACACGTGGTCACAGTGTTATAGTAAACAGTACACGTGCGCACGGATGTTGATTACACCAATAAGAGACTAAGACCCAGCAGACCCACAATTCCGCAGTACAAGAGAGAGAAAAACTGTTGGCTCAGTTGTGATCACGTGATGCTCAGCGTCAAAAATAGAAGCGCATCCTTGTTCGTTTTCCAAGTCAAAATGTTTTAAAAATCTTTGCTTGTCCTGCGGAACACTCACAATCTGCGTTACTCGCAATCCAAGGTTTCACTGTAGTTTAAATTTAAGTGAAATTGACATGTTTACATACTATACACAAGTTAATATACACAGTGACACAAGGGTTTACAAAAGCAGTGTACTTGCAATATGCACATAGAATATGTGCGCTCCCAAAATTTGTAAAGGGACACATTCTTTCAATTGCTGCCAACTGAGGCACTATATACACAAAAGAAGGAAGAAGAACACATATATGGAAATAGTGGCCATTTTATATCATTGCAAGATGTGCAAGTTTGCATTTGCAGCTATGTTTGCGTACTTGTGTACAGTATGTAACGTAAAATAATATGTGCTTTTCTAATGCATGTGGATGTTCGAAGCCTTTATATTATGTGAAATGTTTCTCACTGGTGTGGGCTGATATGGTGGGGCTTGGGAAAAAGGTGGTAGGGTTGGTGGGGGGGCAGAGACCCTTTTTGTACTTTTCCCTTTTGGCTTACCCTTTCCCATGTTCCTTTCCTAAAAATGAGCATGTGCACTCCTTCCCACCTGAGCACTGACACTCCCTTCCATCTGTGTTTTCCTACCCAGAACTCCCCAGTCATATCCCTCGAGACAACGATGGCAATGAGCAGAAGCAAACCGCACCCAGTGCTGCATTATGGGGCGGTGTGGGTGCTGTGGTTGTACTGGTCATTGGTGTTGCGTTGCTCATCTACTTCCTGCGACGCCGACAGCGCACCTTCAAAGGGGACTACAGCACCAAGAAGCATGTCTTTGGCAATGGCTACAGTAAGGCGGGGCCTGTGCCTGCCCATCCCAATGTGCCCAAAAACCTGCAGTACCCAGATGACCCAGACGACGAGAAGAAGGCCTCGCAGATTGGGGGGCCAGGATCATTTGAGGGCACAGAACATGATTTCGATGGTAACTCTGAAGACCTAAAGAGACCTTATTTCACTGTGGATGAAGGTGAGAGTCATGATTATGATGAGCGGACTCTAGCTTTCCAGTATGAGCCTGAGGCTGAGATTGCTGATGATATGGTTTCCCAAACTGACGGCTCTGTCATTTCAAAGAAAGAGTGGTATGTGTAGTGTAGCAACAAAAATGAGATCAACATTAGCCTGCTATTACATGCATTCTACCACACCCCTTCATCTCCATCACTAGAAGCCTTCTACCCATCCCAGTCCTTATTCCATCCCTCATCCTCCAAACCGGCAACCTCTGCCCCATCAAAATACATTTAATGGAACATGAACATGAAAAAAAAAATGCTTGCAGCACTGACAAATCAACATCGTAATATTTACACATGCTAACGGCTTAACCTGGTACAGCAGTGAAAAGAGGTGTGATCGTTCACTCATGCCAATCACAATTGACTCCTGAAGCTGTACAGGCCATTTGCTTGAAACTTTTATGGTGCATTATTATTAATATAATTTGTCTTTCTTTTTTTTTTTTTTTTTACAATTCTATCATTGTATTAAATGTATTAAAACAGACTTTGTAATGAGTGAGTTTTCACCCATCTTGTGAAAGTCCTACACTGGATGTATTATATTTTTTAAAAACTGTTTTACTATCAGTACCTGTGTCTTTTCAAATGTGATGATTATTTTGTAATGTCTTCCCACTTTATGGGTGTTAAAATATTGAAAATATTGAGGTGATGTTTAAATGGATAGCTGAGAGGCATGTGGTTAGTTGCTTTAGAGTGATATTAAATGATGTTTTATCTTAAGGAAGAAAGATAAGACAATAATATCTTTATTGTCATTTATACAAGCACACAAGGTTCTGGTACGTTTCCAAAGACATGTATGGCAATTTAGATTTAAATTAAGCCTTGTTTGTACGTAGCTTGGGATGCCATTCAATCCTTTACCTTATTCAGGCAGACAAGCACAGATGATTAACTGGCTTCTCACTTCATGCCTCATGAGAGTGCTATTACAGAGGAGTGTGACCTCATGCGATCTTTCTCCTGTTACGTATCTCTGTTGACATTACAAAGTATTAAAATATTTTAATACTTTGACAATGTACGTTTCACTATGATATACTAGATGATATAAATGTACTATGGACTTTTAATACCTGAGTATCAGGTTTCTCTTTTTTTTGTGGTTCTGTGGTGATATGGGGTAATCATTTGTAGAGATGGAACATTGGAACATGTTGGAGACTACAGTATACATATTAAAAATAGGGCTTAATATGTTATACAATTTTGTGACATGCATTTATATGATTGTACGCTTATCATTAGGTGGTCAAAGCGGCATGATAAACATTAAAGTTAAACCTTTCAGAAAAATGAATTTTGACATTTGTGGGTCGAAATGAGGTTATCTGCACATACAGTAGGTCATGTACTTAAATGTTGTCCGTCCTTGATGGTTTGGTAATTTTTTCCTTTAAATCTCTATTTAGGGTCACAGCAAAAAATTTTATTGTGTCCTGGCAAAAATATTGACACTAGATTAATGTAAACATCTGTGCAACATAACCTTTAATTATTCAATTATTCACCATTGCTTGTGCCACTACCATTTATATAAATTCATAAAATTATTGTTGGTAAAAAAAAAAAATAAATAAAAAACAATAATAAAGAAATGATTACTTGTAATTAATCAATTAGCTACAGTAGCTGAAAAAATGCATAAGAATATTTTAATATATTTTTTTTCAATCTTACGGGTGTGTACAGGTGTGTGTGCATGCACTTGTATTTATCAGTTTTTATCACTTCAGGATATGATTTTTTAATTATCTGTTTTAAAATGTATCTACCATTTTCTTTTGTTCAGTTTGTTTACTTTGACAGTAATGGGCAATTGGTCCTTTTTTCTTCTGAAAGAAATTGCCTATTTAGTCACCAAAAATCTATTTAAATCACAAGCTGTAAATGAAATACCCAACTTATTTACCTAGCATAACTCACAGAGGGAAGATTCATCTAATTCTTTTGTAAGATATTGGAATCATAAATAAGCCCTGCTATTGGTATCACTGTAGATGGAGTAGCTATATGTGAAATTTAACTTTTAAACTTTAGATATTTTGGCAAATCCTCACATTTAAAATTGGGCTTCTTTTCTTCTTTTTTTAACATACAGTACAGACCATGCTACTTCTGTAAGATCTAAGCCATATAGAATTTAGCACCCTCAAAGTAACACATCAGTTACGTTTGGTTTTACCAACTTCCAGGATAAATTTATTCAGGATAAATAAAAAAAATCACATGTAGCATTGTTGTCTTTCCTTTGATTAAAAGTGTCAACTGCATTGAATTTAAAAATTATGTCATTATGAAATTTCCTGAGGGATGTCAGCCGTGGGGAGTTAAGCTTAAGCAGAATTTTTTAATTGTCAGAATGATGTAGCAACTTTAATTTGACAATTTCATGGAAGTTGGAACACCATTGGTATTAGGTTGTATTTGAAGGTTAGTTAAATTACAGTAGAATGACTAAATGGATTTGGACCACCTGGCATTGTGATAATGTTAAAGGAATGATCCCAATGCAATGTTGCAGTGCTGTGTTGTTGTTGTTTTTTTTTACTTTTCTTACTGCAACTATGATGATGCCCGGAGCAGGACCTATAAATGGTAAGAGTGCTGAATGTTAATCACTGGTCCATTAGAAAATCTGCTGTTATATGCAAGTAAAGGCACACATATTGCTTTGTCCAAAAGAAAGAAAAAAACACCATAAAATACAGTAACTCCTCCAAGACAAAATACTAGAAAGCTGAAAGTTACCAAACCAGTAAATTAGGAAGGAGTCAAAAGGGGGAAAAATCCTCTTTTGTGAAATCGGAGGTTTTACAGTTTGGACGTTCTGCATTCACCATATTACAGTAGAGTTTTGTAGTTAGACAGTAAAGCTATATAGGCTATTGCAGTGTAGCTGAAGTGTACAAGTGCAACATGCCTAAATTATTAGTAATATGCACAGATTTTCTGACATCATTTAATTACCTTTTGTTTCACTTCCAAATTGATACTTTACTAGCGACTCCCTGCTGCAATCACTAGCATTGATTTTGCTGCATTTGGGAGCCAGGATTCACTTCATGATAATATTTTACAAAGAGATAATACTACAACACCCAAGACATGCACACGCACTTTGTGTACATAGACATGAGACACATGCTGTGTCTGGAAATGTGTCTTTGTCCTGTTCTGCGATAAGTATTTCTATACTACTAAATGTTTAGCATAAATGCTTACAATAAAATAAAGTTTGATATTCTGTCATTTTGAATATTTGCAACATTGTGTTGGGGTCATTTTATCAAAGTAATTATAACTTTTAAAAACAACGTTGTCCCAATGTTGTCTTTTCCACAGAGTCTCAACCTAATTACAGCTATATGACAATATAATATTAGGGTTCTTGCAGGGGAAAGGCCTTCATTTATTGAGTTTATTTACAACTTTATTTTTCACTATAGTAAGGACTTACTTTAACATCCTTTTCAAAGATTAAGCAAAAAGTACATAAGTGTGCAGGACAGATTTTTAATAACATATAATAACTAAGACAAAGCAGCTGAATAAATGATTAACTGATTAAAGCCCAATTCATCTCAGACATGCTACATGCATTGTGTACATACACACTGTGCTGTATCCAGTATGCTCCCATATAAATCAGTGCCCACTCTAAGGCCTGATTTTCTATTGTAAATACAAAAAAAATATATTTGTGGAGAATCAACTAAGAACTATAAACACCCATCATGGATCTAATTGTTTCACCAGAACTGAATGAACAAAGCAAGAGATGGCTCATTGGATTTGTAAATAAGTTTAAGTTATTGTGAGAATTCTACTTTTAATGTAAATGGGTACTATATAAATATGTATCCTATATTATTAACAAAATATGTAACAATTTGTAAATAACTGGCAAAATAAAAAAAATTACAAAAAAGGGTCTACTTCCCATGCAGTCATGTAAATTAACGATGTCTGCTGAGATTGATTGTTCACATGTTGACCCATTGAAGTAACTTGTAGTTGCTTCAAAATATTAAATGATTGCAAGATTCAATAATATTTTGCCCTAAATTGTTGATTGCATAACTACTGCCTCATGCAACATGTAATTTAATAATCATAATAATTAATTATCTCTGTATTTATTTTTTTTTAAAGGAAATTGATCTTACAAATTAATTTATACACACATACACATATAAAAAACTGTTTATTTTTGTTACTGTAAAAATGACATACAATTCATAATTACTACTTTTTGTAATAATGCCAACCTGGTAATTATTTAGTAGTTAAAATTAAGGCTGTGTTGGTCAATTAAGCGCTTCTGCATAAAAAGTACCAATTACTTGTTTTAAAAATACAGTAGAGAGATGAGCCCTTGTTTTGGAGATGTACTGTAATTTAAACTATTTCCATGACCAATTTTGCGGGTGCTCTTCTACACCAATGCACCTTCAAGTCTTAAATGTCAAGCCACTAATAACTGCTTTCATTGTCCCAACATTTCAAACAAAATACATGAAGCATGTACAAAACAATACAGTCTCAGCAACTGTACAACACAGATACAGTAAACCCTATGTCTGCAGTATTATGGCTACATTTACTATACAGCTTCTAATACAGAAATTATAGTGGCCTTTTTTTTCATTTCTTGTAAAATAAGCCTGGGTTGGAAGAGTTACAGGCCATTTCCCAACAACAGCAACTATTTTCTCAATCAAACCCTCAGTAGACATTGTTTTTCCACAAACGCTCTCACTGTTCTCCTACTCATAGGCCTCTCTGTACCCACGCCAGTTTTTAAAAATCTATTTAGCAATACTAAGTCCAAATGTGATAGAATGTGCTTAATTTTCTTAGTAAAGATGATTCTGATATTAAATTTAGCAGGGCCTATGGAAATTTCATGGCATCAAAATGCATGTCACACTTCCGCCCTTTCCATCGTAAAGTATCCCAAAGTTTCAGAATCTTGTGCGGCCTACAAACATGAATAGCACAGACTACAGTTCCCAGCAAAACTCTGTTATCTATTCAAGGTCTCATGATTACTAACCTGCCACACCTGTCTTTCATTATATAGCACCTACTGTATTTAAAGAGACTATACTATTCAGTTCAGTGTGAAGTATGTTAAGATGTTGCTTTTGCTCTCAGCACTTTGATTTTTTGTCCCTGATTTCTAGTTTTTGCCTGTAATCTTTTGATTGTGCCTTGCCCGACCTCTGTATGTTTTGACTTTAATTCAGCCTCTTGTTTTGGATTTTCTGCTGTCTTTACATTCAATAAACCAATGCTGATCTGCAGTTTCGGTCGTCTAAGCATTTAATATCCTGATCGAATACTATGCTGCCATAATGACTGCAGCAGAACTAACCTCTCAGAGCTAAACTTCCATGTGGAGTTTCTTATTCAAGCTTTCTCCTCCTTTGTGGCCATCAGTAAAACCTACATAGATATAACCAGCATATTTATCTACAAGCCAGATAAATTCCTAAGAGGTAACATAATCTAAGGGCTTCCTGATACAATGCTCATTGTTCTTTACTCTTTGTGAGGAGTTATATGAACAACACAAAATAACCATATTTCTAAATCTAGTTATAGCTATAGCTGTCTGGACTAAAGGAGGCCTGTCCCTTATGTAACAAGATAAATACAACAACAAAGACTTGTAACATTGCTACATCTGTCCATTCACAACACCAAACTCAACCTGGTTTCTTTTTTGACTTATACAGTAAAAAGGTGAAACTCAAATCTTGTATAGATTGATACTTCACAGTCCATATCCCATATCCACTGCCTCTAATCCCACCTGCTCTTGAACAGTTATGTACTCCTAATTTCTTCATGTACATCAACAATATAATACATATTTCATTGCTTAAAGTCAATATAAACCATGTCAAAGCACTGTTATCACACCTTTTGAAAAATCAGCTCCACATTAAACTTGATAAATTTGAATTTCATGCAAGTCTATTTTATTTCTTGGTTATGTGATCGGCTTTTAGGGAGTGGCTTTGGATCCAGGTCACTTTAGTCACACATGGCCCAAAGACAGGCAAAGTAAATAAATTCTCATATACTAATTCTGTTCTGCTTTGGTCTGTTTTCTGAAGGAATGGGCACGAGATAAATATTGTGTCAGGGGTGCCTGGCACCTCTGGGGTCCCCCAACCCCAAATGTTTTAAATTGAATCTCAAGTTAAAACCATGATATTGGTCATTGTTAAATACTTTTCAAAACCATTACATCTTATCTATCTGACACTTGAAATTTTATTTTACCATGCATTTAGATATTTTGGAAGCCCTGAAGACATTGTTCATGACAGAGGAGAACAGTTCACCTCAAGAGTCTGGCTTAGCTTTATGAAAATCCTGGGGGGCTCCATTTACAATATCACTAACAGCCTAATGGACAAGTGGAATTAGCTAGCCAGGGGTTACTATACGCACATTCCTAGGAACTTACTAGTGAGAATGATTGGTCCCAGTTTCTCATATAGACTAAATATGCGCAGATCTGCAGTTGCGCTTATTTAAGTATCTAATATCCTCACAATGTGGTTTTGCGAAATATAGATAAGACTGTTAAAAGCTAGCTGTGGCCTTATTATAGGTGATTTTATGGCATATTTGCTTGAAATTTATCAAAAACCAAACATTTCAGCATTTCTATAAGGTCGTAATACGAGTAATAGTGTAAGTCCCTGCTGATACACCAGCACCATCTGAAGCAACAATGCTGATCTACCACTGCCTCTGCAAACTTTTTGAACAGATAAAAAAGTTGCAATAGGCAAGAAAAAAATCGGTTTCTTTGTTACATTATAAATGCCATTGCCAGGAGCAAACTCATTGTACTTACAGTTAGTAGCTGGCAGATCTATGTTGCACAGAAACATTGTCGCCCTCGTCTGTCCAAAACGTCAACTGGACTTTTTAAGGCTGTTTTTGTACCTACAGTACGTTTATTTGCCTCTGAGTCTCTCTCTGGACACTTAGAGCCCCCTCAATACCTATGCATGCTACGTTTATCTGTATGATTGGTTTACATTTATAATGTTATGAACTTTGGAACTTTGTTGTTATAAGAATGTTTTTTTTTAAAGTTTAAATTACTTTAATGAAATAATGTCGAACCAATTTTGACTACATGACATTGGCATAATTTTAAAAGAATGCCCCAACAAAAGGTTGCACTCACTTACTCATCATCTATACTGCATTATACAAGGTCGCAGGGGGCCTGGAAAACTGGTATTAAAATCCGGAAACATCATTGTGGTGGAGTCCTTGCCTTTCATTTAACTTTAACATTTACAACGAACCCTTGCTGGTATTCACCGCAGACAACACCAAGAGTTCCTCCAGATGCTGGAGGATTCCACAGGAGAAGGACCAGTGGGAGCTTTGGGGCTTCCCACAGTTCTGGGATGTGTCCTCTGGATAAGCATTAGATGTCATAATCGCCACACAATGACAGGGATGTGTTTTTAAAGCCTGGGCAGGATTCTGGCAAAAAAAGAAAGCCAGGAATTTCCAGGATCAGCATATCCACAGAAAAGCAGCAATACTGATTTGGATTCTTGGCATGCCACAAGCCTCCCCCTGACAAAGCACGAATGTACTGTACCAGGTGACAGTAAGTACACAAGAGGTACCACTGACAAATTCTAGATGGCTCATTATAACCTGATGACTGGCCATTAAAGTTAAGCCATGTATACATTACTGCACAGTGAAATTTTTTACTTTGCATATTCCAGCGGGGCAGCTTCTGAACAAGAACCCCAAGCCTTAGCCAGCTGATCTACCACTGCCACTGCAAGGAAATGGATAAGACAATAAGCCATATAAGGGGGTGGGCATGTGAGATAAAAAAACTAAATAGGTGCTTGACTTGCCACAAATCCAATTAGTAAATCAACTAGCCACTTTCCTAATCGAGGTCCCCTTTGAAAGAATCTGTATGGAAACTAGATACATTAGATTGGACTGCAGACGGGCATTGCTTTGTGCTTATCATATTGGACTATGCAATGCAAACCACATACTTTAAGTGGTGCTTCTTTACAAAATTTTTGAACATAGTGTTGCTGAAGCAGTCTTTTATATTATCTCCTGTGTTGGACTCTCGAAAGATATTTTGACTGACCGAGGCACTACATGAATGTAACATAAATTGTACAAATTATTAGGTGTTAAATTAATTTGTACCAGCCTTTACCACCCACTTATGGATGATCTTGTTAAAAGATATAATCAAACTTAATTTCCAAGTTTGTTTTGAATAATGTTCAGAAATGGGAGAAATTGCTTAAACCTGTGGTATTTGCAATATTAGAGGTTCACCAAACAAGTCTCCATGCAGTTCTTGAATTAGGCAGCACAGTGGCTTAGGGGTTAGAACTGTTGCCTTGCACCTCCAGGGTCTCGGTTTGATTCCTGGCCAGGTTAAATCTTCTGGAGTTTTGTTCTCACCTTGTTTGGTGTGTTTCCTCCAGGCACTTTGGTTTCCTTCCAGTTTCCGGTTGCAGTCCAAAGACCTACAGATTAGGCTAATTGGCGTTCCCAAATTATCTGTAGTGTGTGAGTATGAGTGTTAATGTGTGTGCCATAAGATTGGCACCCTGTCCTGGGTGTACCCTGCCTCGTTCCCTAAATCTCCCCCCGCAACCCTCAATACAGATAAAAATGGTATAGACAATGAGTGAGTGAGTAAGTAAGTTCTTAAATTTGGGGAAAGATTTTGGCATATATAACCTCAGTCAGGTGACGTCATTTGATTAGGTGCACCTGGAGGTTATAAATAGGCATGAACCGGAAACATTCTCAGGTCAATTTTGTCTGAAAGGATGTCCAGTTACGCCTGCAGTGCGGCATTGGAGCGCAGCATCTCGTTCCTGCTTTTTCAGGGAACAGGCTTACAGCAAAGTAACCCGAGACGTTCCCCTTCAAACGAGGTGGGAACGAGAATACCACACCGCACTGCAAGTGTCTGGATCCCCAAGGCTGTGTAGTGTGCGCACAATAGCCAAGGAGGTCTCTGACATAACTTTGGGATGCTGGGATGCTGATTAGCATGGACATCCAAACAATAGAATCTGACAAATATGTGCGGAATTGACCAACCTGCCACATCACACACTTGCTGCAAGGGGACACCTCTTGCCAATGTAATTGATGAGTCAATTCCCCTGGTCGAATGAGCCCTGAATCCTAAAGGCGAAGTGTGACCACGCGCCTCGTAGGCAGGGGCAATACCCTCTCTCATCCAATGTGATAATATTTGGGTGGCCGCCTTTCGGCTGCGGCCCATAACATCTAAAAACCTGCTCTGATTTATGCCACTGGCTAGTGCGGTGAATGTACTGTAAATCTGAAGAGCACGAGGTGGAAACAGTGAAGTGAAGTATTTCCTGCTCTGGAGCTGTAAATGGCAGAGGACAGAGGCTTCGAGTGCATAGTCGAGAATGAAACCTTCAGAAGATAATTAGGGTGAGGATGCAGAATAGCTTTGACTAGCCCAGGGGCAAAGTCTAAGCAAGATAATGGAGGCTGACCAAGCCTGCAAAGCCATGAGAAAAACTATCTTAAGTGTCCGAAGCCTGACAGGTGCTGACTCATTTGAGGGCATAAGGGCTCCTAGTGGAGGGAGCTACGCCAGACTACTTCGGAGTGGGGTTTCCAAACCCTGTGTGTCACAGCTTGCCTGAACAGCAAGTCTGCTTCCATATTCATATGCCCTGGAATGTAAATCGTCCTGAGGGATAGGAACTTGTCCTATGTCCCAAAGCAGAAACTGGTGCGCTAGCTTTTCCCAGCGGCGCAAGCACAGTCTGCCCAGGCGATTATTCATGAGATTACCGAGTGTTGTGCATTCGCACTAGGACCCGGTAGCCTTTCAGCTGCTAGAGGAAGTATTTCAGGGCCAGAAATAGTCATCGTTTCGAGGCAATTGATGTGCCACGCGAGAAGATGACCTCTCCAGATCCCTTGTGCTGGACGGCCATTTAAGACCAGACCCCAGCCCGTGAGGGTCTGTCCTTAGCAGTTTGGGATGACAACATGGACCTAAAGTGTTACCCAGAGTCAAACCGGGGTCTGAACTACATAGAAAGGGTTCGAAGCGCTCGGCGCATAACCCTCATTGCCTCTGGGGATTGCCCTTGGATAAAATACCCTGGCTTGATCTCCTTTAGGGTGTTAAGAATAGATTTGACACACGCAGGCGACAGCATTGCGGCCGAATCCCTCTAATATGTCGTACTTAAGCAGAAAAGAGAATGCTTTCCGTGGCATTAAATTTCAATCCTAAGAATTGAAGTGAGCTAGGATGACATCTCGATCTAGCTGCTAAGACTGAGCCAAAATCGGCCAGTTGTCTGTGTAATTCAGGATACGGATGCCCTGGGATCATAGAGCCAGGGCTGCATCCGTACATCTTATATGTGAAAATATATAATATATATATATATACTTTAGGTCGATTGTCACAAACCAATCCTCTGGTTGGATTTGTGAAACAATGGCTGTAATAGCCTGATTCTCTGTCTGGTAGAGGAGCATGTTTAATGGCCCCTTTTCCAGGAAAGTCAGAATCTACAGTGCTTTGTACCTAGAGAGACATACCCGGCAGTAGGTTCCCTGCTGCCAGCTTCTCAAAAAGGGCACAAGTTTTGGCACTACCACTAGATTGGAGGGAGGGCGGTGGGTGTTAGATGTTCGTCATCCTGAAACATGGCAGGAAGGAACCGAACACCTAACATTTCACTGGAGACCACTGCACTCTGAAACACCAATGATGGCGGTGATTGATCCACAGCCTCCTGAGGGTGCTGGTCCTGCACAGTGGTGTGCCAGGAAGGAGTCTGTATTCCTTATTGGAAACTTCTAGAGGATGAGCTCCCAGAAGAGAGATAGCCCACAAACGTCTCTTTTAATCGGGGGCATCATCATATAAAACCGCGCTTTTTCGCATAAACAACATTCGAACAAATCAATGTCGATAGCACAAAACACGGGATGAATACGGCTTATTCCATGAAAGAGTTAACTCATAATGGAAGTTGCCAAGAAGGGGAGGGGCATTGTTGAGGTCCCTCCTCCGGCCGCCCGACAGAAACCTGTCGTCTAACTTTGAGCGTTTGGGGGATCTTATTATTTTTTTACGGGGAATCGAGGTGTACGCGTTCAACTACGCATGTTACTACCTCTAACAACAACCAATATGCTTGCTCATCATTAGAGGAGCGCTCTAAAGTTTGGCACAAAGCCAAAGGAATCTGAACTAGTGGACAAAGTGCTTATTTTTCATAAGGACCCTTTGGTTTCTCATGGCATGTTGGGCAGGTCATCTGTGAGGTTGGGCAAGCAGACAAGGTGATTCACTCTCCTGAAAATGTACAGGAAGGAGGATTCTCTGTCTCTGGTGACAGTAGTTCCTGGAGCTGGGACTGAACTTAACTCTAAAAGTATGACCCAATTCATCTCACTGTCGCAGAGAGCACAGCGTAGTTTCAGGAGGAATGTTTCCTATGTGTTTTTATCTGGCCACACTAACCCCATAGAGCAACACAGAGTCTTTCAGGTGTGATGATACACAGCTGACTGTATAGATTGCCTGAACACAAAAAAAGTGGTTCGGGATGAATTAAAGGCCATGCGTGACATGGGGGTAATTGAGGAGTCCTAAAGTGATTGAAAAAGCCTGGTGGTCTAGGTGTCGGTAAGTCTGTTTGTGTGGACTACTATAAAATTCACCACATTCACTAAATTTGACACATACCCAATGCCTCAAATTGATAAACTGCTTGATCAGTTAGGTGCAGCTCATTTTTATTAAGCAAAGGATTTAAATAAGGTAGAAGATTTCCTTGACTCTGATACCCTTGAGAAAATCACATAGTTATGACAGAGACCCTTTTATCTCCATTGGGGTAAAATACACTCACCATTTGACACTTTTAGAACCGGATTCAAGCTGGCCTAATGAGATCCTGAGAGAGAACAAAGGACCCGTCTTTGCCTAGCATCCTGCTAGCCAAAAAAAAGATTGATAACCTGATGGCCAAGGTTAAATTACAGAGAAACATTTGGGACTTCAAAGGACACAATCTACTCTGCTTCACTGAAACATGGCTGAAGCCAGAAGTGCCGGACTACGTCATATGGGCAGAACAATGGAATTGGTAAAGTCAAGGTAAGGCGGCATGCGTTTAATGGTAACCACCTGATACAACAGGGTATGTATTTTTGATGGTCAGTAGCTCTAAGTTGGGTGTGCAGGAGTGTGTGAGAGATACTGACCATCAAACATTGTCCTTTTTACATTATGCCGGTGTCTACATCAGTTATAGTCAGCACTGTTTATATTTCACCGCAGGCGGACACAGACATTGCCTTATGTGAACTGCATGAGGCTCTTACCCAACACCAGTTACAACCCCTGGACGCTGTGATCATTGAGGCAAAGGGCTTTAATAGTGCCAGCCTAAAACATGCAGCAACAAACTTTTATCAACACATAATCTGCCCCACCAGTGGCAAAAGGACCCTAAACCAAGAGTATTTATCAATCAGAAGTCGTGGATGGATAAAGCCATCTATGACACTGTAATGTGTGAGATCTCACAATGCTGCCTATAATGCAAGACATGCACCGAGTATCTCGTATGGCCTCATGACTCGTATAAGGCTGTGTCATACAACTTTCGCAGAGAGCTACAAGAGGAAACTACAGTCATAAATCCAACGTGACTTTTTGGAGCCTGTGGCATGGACTATAGACAATACTGCATACTTTAGAGCAGTATTTCCCAAACTGGGGAATAATTTTATGGGGTCACAAGAGGGATTAAAAAATTTTCTTTTTTTGTGATTATATTACGCACTTTTTAGTATTACAAGTAAATGCTATAAATTATTATTTTCTGATTTGTAAAGATATTACTGCTTAAGTGTAAGTGTTTAACCTGAGTTTTTTTTTTAAAAGATTTGCGACTCAAAGACGTCACTGTGCAGCAACTGGCTCACTAGTTATTGCTACAGCGCACAACTGCACGTGAAATCCGCAACTGCCAAGATGGATAAATTTGTTATTCGCAAATCAAAAAATGTTGAGGAAATTGCGGACAGTTTGCCTGAGTCATTGGAACCATCGATTGGATACATCGACCAAGCATAAGAGCAAGACCCCATCAGACCAAAGTAGGAAGTGTCGAAAATAAAGTATGGATTCACTTGCTCTACTGTTGACAATGTGTAATCTGTTCAGACGTGCTTGCTCATGAAAGTATGAAGCCTGGCAAAACACATGATGGCTCAACAATCAAAAAAACAACAACAACAAAGCAGTCATGAAAACAAAAAGATCTGAGGAATGTTTCCGGTCCACTCCTATTTATAACCTGCAGGTGCGCTTAATCAGATGACGTCACCTGACCAAGGTTATATATGCCAAGATTTGGCGTGTTTGATACACACATGCTTCACAACCGGCAACACCGAAAGATGTTCCCATAGCGTTTTCACGCAGCATTGAGTGTAGCTTTCGAAAGGGAACTGTTACAGGAACAACCTTCTTCTAAACAGCAGCAAGACAAATGAGTTGATAGTGGACTTTAGTACAAAGCAGGAGAGAAACTACCAGACCCTCATCATCAATGAGCCCCAAGTGGAGAGAGAATGGACAGCTTCCGGTACCTTGGTGTTTACCTCATGCAGGACTTGTCATGGTCCCGTTACATCAACAACGTGGTGAAGACTCAACAGAATTTTGACCACTTTCGACATCAGAGACACTTTAGACTGCCATCCAAGATGCTTAGGAACTTTTACTCCTGCATCATAGAAAGCATCCTAACAGGAAACATCACAGAGTGGTGCAATCAGCTGAGCGACCTCCCTGTATTTGTGAGCTCTCTGACCAGCACTCAATCTACAGAAAGCCGTGCTGGACGATGGCCAGGAAGACACTGACCTCAGCCACCCCAGCGATGAACTGTTCTCTCTGTTGCTGTCAGCAAAAGTTCTCCTAACCTGAAAGCCATCACAGAGAGACTCCATGGTTCACTCATACTGCTGCTGTCATATCTACAGTACATGTCATATTTTTTCCCTCTTATCTTCTTTATATTTTGCACATTTCAAATAATTTATAAATGTTATACTCCTTACATTATACATTTTATATATTGCTATTTTACATTTTATCTTATAGTAACTGTATATTTGTAGATTTTATATTTAACATTTTTCTAGTCTAAGTTTCTTATTACCTTCTTATTCTAGTTCATCTTTCCTTTTTATGAACAGTCAGATAAGCATTTCACTGCACATCATTATATTGTGTATGGTTGCATACGTAACAGAATTGTAATTTAATACTTTTTGAGGTGCCCTTTCCCCCTTTGTTCAGATCATGCCCCATGCAAGTGGCTCCACCATGTGAAGAATGCCAATGCGTGGATCACTTGTTGGTATCTGCCAATTCGGCCTTTTAAGTTCAAAATGGTCCACAGTCCAGATGCACAGATTGTGCAAGTGGAGGTTTCCTTTCCTGTTAAGGTGGAGTCAACTGGGGCCAGATAGACTTTTATTGTTACTTGTTAGTGAATTATCAATAAAAAACAATAAAAATACATTACGTTTAGATTTGAGTTTAACTGTCTTGTCATGGTAATAAATCTTTGTCCTGAGTAGAAGATGAGTAAGAAGAAAAACATTGAAAGTGGCAGAATAAATATATGGGAAAAAAATTTCATTCTACTTGAAAATTATCATTCCTTTTATTCATTGTCTATACTGTACCGCTTTTTCCTGTATTCTGGGTCGTGGGGACCTGGAGCCTATCCCAGGAGACTTAGGGTACGAGGCAGGGTACACTCTGGAGAGGGTGTCCAGGCTGTACTCCGCCTCGTGCCCTAAGTCTTCTAAGATAGGCTCAACACCCTGTGCTCCTGTATACAGGATTAAGCAGTATATACTGTAAAATGAATAAATGAGACTGAGTGTGTCTTTAGGGTGCCAGGGTATTATAATATGATCTCATAGGTCTGGTTGTATGAATTTTTGTCACTGGGACACTCTTTAGGAGTCGGTGTAGCTGGGACATTTTCAAGTGACTTTGTCCACATCTCATGTAGTTGCACCCACGATGTGGCATTCAGATCTTATATTATTTACTTTATCCTCTTGAAGTGGGGACTCATGAAAGTAAGACAGGGCATCAGCCTTAGTGTTCAGTGATTCGGACTGATATGATTTCAAATGAAAAAATGAAATCTTGTAAAGTCATCACCGAGCTTGGCAAGTATTTATTCTTTTGGCTGACTTATTATAATCCAGATTCTTATGTCTCCTTTAGTTAGTGTTGCCATTCTTCGAGTGCTAGGTTTACTGCTAATAGTTCCTTATTTCCCACATTGTAGTTCTGTTCTGCTGGTAATTTCGTTCTGCTGGTAATTTATAGGACATGAATGTAACAGGGTGCATTTAGGGTCTTTTTCCAAATCGTTGTGTTAATATAGCTTCCATTTCAAATGATAGAAACATCAAGCTATACTATGAACACCTTTGATGGTTTAGGATGCTTTAAAATAGGTGCTGTGGAGAAGGGTTCTCTTAGTTTGTCAAATTTGCTGTGAATCCATTTTTGTGTTTTTGCATTTCAAGAGGTTAATGTGGGCTGCAAGTTCAGTGAAAATTAAAAAGAAGCATGGTAGAAATTTGCAGAACCCAGGAAAAGTTGTAGATCCTCAATCATTTTGGGTGTTGGACAGTTTTTTTTATAGCGAATACTTGATCCATTTGTGCTCTTACCAGTCCGATAATATAATATAGCCCTGGGTCTGGGTGGCTTGGAACTCACACTTGCCACAATGGGCACTATGAGTCTTTATGTATCCTTATGTCAGATGAATAAATCAAGATGTCACCAATGTATTGTATGTAATCACAAAATTTCACTACATTTCTTATAACATCCTTAAAGAAACTTTTAAATACAGCTGTTGCACATGACAGACCGAATAGTATTACACAACCTTCATAGCAGGTGTCTTCCTCTTGTCCCACCTCACTAATGAGAATTAGATTCTATGCACTGCATAAAGTCGGTTTGGTAAATATAGAGTTGCTCTAACGTTGCATATATTTGAGGTAATGGGTAGCTATACTACACAGAAACTTTGTTCAGTTATTGATAATCTTTGCAGGAGCACAATCCACCTTCCTTTTTGCAAAAAAAAAAAAAAAAAAGAAGCTGGCTAAAACTGGGAATGTGGAGGGGCAAATAAATCCTTATTTAAGTATATTCCTTCATAGCTTTAGTCTGTGAAATCGAAAGGTGAGGGATGTCGCAATCTAAAAGTTCTATAGTGCAGTCATATGTTCTTTATAAAAGAAGTCTACATGCTTTTTTTTGCTGAACACATTCTGGAAGTCCTTATATTCCTGGGGGATACTGATCACAGTGCCCTGTTCTTGGTTTTCAGTGGAGAGAATAAACGGGATTTAATATTCCTCAGCCGTGATGTGATCCATAAAATTCCCCGCTGGCCCAGAGTCTAGCGATGTTGAAACTATAAAGGCTTTGTCTGAATGTTTTATCTGCACCCTCGACATAAAATTAAGGGAAGATCAATCAATCTTGTTACTCACTAAGCTTCCTGCAGCCAAGGTGTGGGAATTCAGTGCATAATACTTTTTGTTCTCACTGCAGAATTGAAACATTTGCTTCCCAGCTTCTTTATTTTCCAGAGTATGGTTGAAAACCTGCTTAAACATTCAGAGGAAATGGTCAAAAGATGCAGTGATTCCAGACCACAGTAGCCCATTTTAATAGATAAACTGTGCAATATTTGCTTGTTCACTCACAATTTCCTGACCTGCAAAGCAGAGTGAAAACTGTAGGATAAAATCTTGACACTCCTATAGTGCCCATAGTGGCAAATTATTCTGTTTAAAAGCATTTTTTATGATTGTCACTAATTCTGCTACATAACAGGATATTTCACCTGAAACAGGGAGGCAGTGGGAGTGTTTGATTTGCAACAGGTGATAGCACGTCTGATCAAGGTGGCTCAGCTTATTAAGCTTCAAGGTTTAACTTGTGCGAGAACACATTTTCCTGTGACTCATTCTTTAAACAATTTGTGCAAATTTTCAAATCATTCGCCTGTAGGTATAGAAATCAGACAGGAGTTTCTATCAGTGACCAAAGCCAACTGTATTGCTTTTGAGTAAACATTGGATAGGGCTGAGCATTATGGCATTTTTATTAAAATCACAATAATACTTCTCATATCATCCTATTAATAATTATCATAAATAATATAATAACAATAAAGTTGTTATATATTTACTCCAAGGGTCCACTTTTGATTAAAATGAGCTTTTTCTTTAGGAAGATTCAGAACATGAAAACGACCACAGTTGAAGAATTTTAAGATTGAAATTTAATTGTAAAAAAAAATTATAATAAATAAATAAATAATACTAAAATCTTAAATCTTAAACACATTTACACTTAAACTGCAAACTATAAAATAAAATACGCAAGCTTTGTTTTCATTTATAATCTCTTATATAATATGGTCTGTACATGCTTTAAAAAGCAAATTTTCTTTTAACTTGTCTGTCCACTGTTTCAGGTTTTTAATCTGCTCTGTCACAGGTTACAATATTACTGTACCTCCTGTACAAAACATTCAGATGGATAGCTGGTTTCAAGTATTGCTTTGCAAGCAGACTTACTCTTGAGAGGGTTTCACTCTTTAAATCTGGTGCCAGTAAATAGTTATCAAGCTCTCTCTGAATTGTCTGTCACAGATTCCTGAGCTGTTGGAAAATGCTTTCTTAAACTGTCCAGTGACTTGCAATGCTGCGTTAATGTAGATAGAGCTGCAGCTGGACTTCACTCTGCTTCTCCCTCCTCACATTTGACTGCACACTATGAGTTAAAAAAACTTGTTTCTTTCCAGCATTTGAGTGGTTGCTCTCTTGTTGATAGCCTCTGTCTTCCCAGAGTTACTATACAAAATATTGAAGAGTGAACCAACCAGTATGGCAATTTTAAGGAGGGAATTAGATTTGATCTGCATGTTTTTCCCTAAGATGTGCAATCACTTTTGTCTGATTCTCTTTTCTAGGTTGTTAATCACTCTCTGAGCTTTTTAGAATGTATTTTCTGAAAAAATGGAGCAATGGCTTTAGGTAGGACACATTTACATATTATTTACCAGGGAGTGAAGCAGGGATTCAAGACTTGTCAGGTTGGCACTAAATGTCTAGTCTTCTTGTCAGCACTGAGTACTTATGAAATGGCTCTGTGTTGTTCTGCACCCTTTCAATAATCTTCTGACCAGAGCCCCGCCCGATGGGAGATTCTGTCACATGTGATTGTGGGGGGCAGATAATAGTTCTACCGAGCAGCAGGCCAGCTCTCTTCTTTTTCCATAAGTAGGTTAAAGCAAGGTTTTCTTACAAATAAAAAAAAAAATTGTTACACCCTCTTGTCTTTGCCTGTTTTTTTTTAGAAAGACTATCAAATTGAAAATAATATTACATTGACATAAATAATAAATAAAATGTAAATAATAATAAAATAAATAAATATAAATGTATTATTTTCTACTTAAACCTCTTTAGGCATAAATTAAAAAAGACGACAGCTCCTATGACAACATGACTGCACTTCACGATTGACACTCTTTCATCTGTGGTGATTTATTTATTTATTTTTTATTGACATTGTAATGGTGGTCTATGTATCATGTCTATGTATAAGGTAACAATACTGTGAAATTTAATGCTCAAACACCATACTGAAATCCACTGAGGTAATCAAAGTAGCTGCAAGCAATACTGTAATTGCTCAAAAGACAATTTCAGCTAGTCCCCAAAGAACTAGCCATTAATTGCAGTGAACGTTACCATATTTGTATAATGGTCTGTTGTGATACTTGATTGGTCACTAAGACTAATTCTGGACAATGAGCTTGCTTGTCATTTAATCTAACAGTTTGTTAAGGTTTATTTTAAATACTCTTGTCAGCAGACTTAATTAAGCACTTCTTAATCACATTAATATAATGCTAAGTTTGTTTAATAGTAGGATGCTAGAACTAATAAATGTGAACTAATGGGTTTACAGCAAACTATCCTGCTCAGTGCATTAAACAGCAATTATAGTTTTGTTGGTCTGTAAGCATACTTTATCTCCATACAGTATTTGATACTATTTCTAGTGGGTGACTTTGATGACTTTATGGTTTATGTTACTTTTATTCCATCACAGGTTATATGCATGCTATATTCAAATTATGAGCGTTTACTGTATTCAGTAATGTTGCAGCATTATGATAACTTTTTTTGACTGTCCATTGCTCAACTGGCATCGCACTTCCCTCTGCCCACAATTGCATTTTAGGCATCTAGATATGTAGATCACCTGGTTACCAGATGCCCAAATGTAGTCACAGCCCACAGGCCTGGCTTCATGGTTTATAAACCCCTCTTCACACAAAAATGGGCCTGAAATGTGTGTCTTAAAAACTGTGTGTCCTGAAACTTTGAAAGCAAAAACCAGGACTTGGCAGTAATTTAAACACTCACAGCATTTAAGTCACTCTACTGTAATTGCACACATTCACAGATCTATTTATAGGCTATAATGATGATAATAATATGACATGATGATATGATAATAATAATATGAATATGCTAAAAAATTACACATTGTATAGAATGGAATTTTGGCATTATTAGAAGACCACAAACAATAAGCTGAGAATGTGCTGTCTGACACCACAAAGATTCCCTTGGTAATTAAAATTTCTGAGAGCTTTTCTCTTGGAAATATGCTGAGTTGTTCCCAGGTGTCCTAATGAAAGGGTATGTACGAATAATTAAACACATTGGAATATTTTAAATTGTATGTAAAGAGGCCAATAGGGCTAAAAGGCTTCTGGGTTCTAACTGGGAGTTTATTCAGATCCAGACAGATTAAATTAAGGAATGGGTGCATTCTATGCCAAAAAACAAATGCACACACGCGCACACACATACTGTACTTCCACACAACCCTGTTGAGTCAAAATGAAAAAGTATAGCAGCAATAAAAGCACTAAATAAGCAAAGTTGTTTTTGTCAACAAACACTTCCCTTTACCAATTAAAACACAGCATATAGAAATCATTCATCAAGTATGCTGGATTTTGCATTGTACTGATGTTTTTTCAGTCTGTTTTGTCAGCTCCTTACAGTCAGGGTTTCAGTAGGGAGACCTGAGGTGGTGTCCACTTAGTCACCTCCCTCTCCATCTTGTCCTTCTGGGTGAGAGACCTTCCCCATCTGTCCACTGCCATGATCTGTCCATTTATCTTTGAAGGTTCCTTTTTTTTGAAGTAAGCCGTGCTGCGTTGCCCTATTTTTCTGTTTGTTGAGGATTTTGTCTTTCCTGTGTCTTCCGAATATTCTTTCCATACACAGTAAACTATCGCGTCAAGTGGCTCTTCTGGGTGATGAGTAAAGCCACGCCCACCTCGAGGGCAAACGCGCCAAATTGGAAAAAAAGTGCTAGATGCTGTGACATAATCTACCACATAACTGCACATAACTTCAATTCTACTTAAAATTTTTATTTCATTTATGGTGCAGGTTTAACTTCTGACAGACAGACAATTTTTTTTATCGGTTTTGGGTCCTCCAATGTACAGAAAAAACATTTCTTTCATTTCAATAGATTGTATGATTTTATGTACACACATTCCACTACTACTACTACTACTACTATAAGAATAATATATAATAATGCTATAATATTGTTAGTTGGTAAACTAGCTGATGATGGTAGCAAGCCCATAGTATTTGCCCATGATCTTGTCACCAGTTTACTGGCATATGATTGATGTGTTAATGTTGTGGGTGATCATGCCTTTTATCACATGTTAACTCTGGTACATGCTTACCAACATTTATTTCAAGGCAGCATTTTTTGTTTAGCAAAAAGTAATGGGCAGTGCTCTGTGTTTTCTCATCACCTTTTTTTATGATGGGGAAACGTTCAGGAGTTCACATGCTTTGTCCATCATACACAGCTGACTGACTGCTCGCACCAGGGAAGGCGGAGGGTCGGGGGCTTGGTTTATGTTACTCTACGCTGCACGAGTGCTGTGCTTTCTGTCTTTGAGGAGCCATTTAAAACAGCTTCTACCACAGGAATGGTAGGATGTAAAATTTAGCAGTTTTAAAACTGTACAGTACCTTTTTCAAACTACGGTATACCTTAAAACTGGCCTGTGCATATTTAAGAGATAATGTGTAGTGAGGATTGTCTAAACCATTAAAAATTTACTTTATAAGTAAATTAAACACATTATATAACTGTCAGAGATGGTTTTGTAAACATCATGTTCTTAACAAAAGCAACACAACAGAATATCATATTCTTAGGGCAAGTACAGTAATCATGTTCTGCACTACTGCACAGGCTACATGACATTTAAGAGAGTTCATACAGTTCAAATAGGAGGCAAAGGGCAATCAACAGCAATTGTTTTAGTTGTATTTGATTTCATGAAAAGGCCCTCTGTGTATTCTGGTATCATGGTATGCTTGCTTTTTTTGTTTAGCAAAGCCTCTGGAGTGGCAACTATGCAACTATACCACAAGACCAGTATACCAAGACGACCATTTAATTTATGATTATACGCGCAGCTCTTAAAAAACAGTCCTATACCAAGCATACTTAATAGAAAATGTAAAATAATATATATTCACAAAATGTAATATGAAGGCAGACATATCATGCAAAGGCACTGCATTTTTTTCATGTACATTTTATGATCATTGCATCTAGAATAGAATATGAGGTGCATAGTGTGCTGTTGTGTTTGGAAGTCATGCTCAGAGCACCAGAAGCAAAGCTTAACCACAATATTGGATTCAGCTAAACTCTGTAGGTGATTGTGTTTTTTTTTTTTGTCCTCCCTGCATATGTACCTCCCCAATGCCAAAAAAGTTGGGACAGCATGGAAATTGGCAATAAAACCAAAAAGGTTTTATCTGTAAACTCTCTTCACCCTGTACTATATTGAAAACTGAAACAACAGCTTGGTTGGTACTTCTCCTGTTTGACCCAGAGAACAGCTGGGAGGTCTTAGGACTGTGCATGTGCAGAGGTGATTATTGCATGGCAATATGTTGCAAAATGTTTATAAGTTCCCCTTTCAAATAAAAATAAATTTAAAGCAAAGGATTTGTACCTCATTTCTAAGCAATCACAAACTAGAACAAAGCTAAGTATTATTATTATTATTATTATTATTATTATTATTATTATTAAAAGAATTCTGGAACTTTTTCAAGCAGTACTTAATGGCCTTTCCAGATTTTGGCTGTGCTCTAGAACCTGTGCCTGGGAAATGCATGCTCTTTTCCCAGGTTGACTCGGCCGATTCCAGGTTTTTACCATGGGTCTTTTTATTTTAGCCCAATTTCCCTGATGTGTCTTCAATTCATGTTAATGTAATGCTTGGTAACCAGAGCTTTAGGAATTTAAACAGCTAAGTCAAATAACAAATTCTGAGCTCTTTGGCCTAAGATATTTTGGCCAGTACATTCTTTTTTGCGAAAGGCATGCTAAGTGTGATATTATGCTAAATTGGATTTTCCACCCTAATTACCTCTTTTGGTAGATTTACGGAGAGGCACCTTCTTAGATTGACACAACATTTCCTCATCTGTTAAAGAGGTTAATATGGTTACATTTACATTACAAGCCTTCTTGTCCAATTTTTTGGACAGATGAAATTTGCATGTAGTTATGCCTCAGATTTATACAAGAGACTTTTTATCTGTGTCTAATTTGAACAAGTCTGTTTACCGAACTGCACGCACGTGCATATCCATATGTCTTTGTTAACGTTATCTGGTAACGTTAACAAACATAATATTTTTGCAACCACTTATGCATTTCAAACAAGTGATTCTATTTTAGCAAAGGTTTACTTGGGATTTTTCTCAGGATGGTGAGCAGCAGTGACTGTAAAAATCATTAGGTCAATCCAAGGTAATAAATTGGAATTGAGGTAATGAAATGGAATTGAAATAAGAAATTAAGTCACTTTAGGCTCGTAATGTGAACATTTGTCAAATTCTCACTAAATGATGCTCATGAGTGCATAAAAATAAAAAAAAGAGCACTTTTTCAAATTTTTATTATTATTACTATTTATGTCTTTTTTTTTTTTAACAAAAAAACTAAACTTTTTCAAAACTCCACAGATCTCCTGCAAAATGAAAAAGCACTCAAAATCCTGTCCTCTGTTTTCTCTTCTCAAAACCGATTCCTTCCAACAAAACAATCCACACAGCCATCATATGCCTATCTCTCGCAGATCATCAAATAAACACAGATGTAATAAATTGAACACAGTGTGCTACACAATGTAAATTGTGTACGGAGATTTACAAAACTGTGGTTTAGAGTGATCTTTGATTAAGACCATTGGAATTCTGCTACCCCCATTGCAATAGTCAAACAGCTATCACAAAGGTATCACATGAAACACACTCTACCAGTACAGTTGTCTGGACGCTATTTATTTACTCAATCCTCCCATTGCCAACTTTTTGATGATTTGATTTAGGTCAGAATACCTAAGCCGAGTGAGGTATGTACCCCATGGTAACCTTTTTTTTTTTTTTTTTTTACCCCCACCCATGAACCGTCCATAAACAGTATTCAAATGTATGTTTCATTTTTGTACAGCTGGGTGTGTATCACATGGACAGTGTGTTGGCACTGTAAGCTGGGCAGGTGTGATGTGCATACCTGTGTGTGTGTGTGTGTGTGTGTGTGTGTGTGTGTGTGTGTGTGTGTGTGTGTGTGCATGAGTTCTGGTAAAGGTAAGGGTAAGAGGGTCTTGATGTGTCACATGGCAAGCCTCTTGAAGCATTTACGATGGTGGGTGTGATGGGATGGAAGTCATTGAGGCAGGACACTGGAGACTTTTTGGGTAAAAATATTGTACTGGCCTTGAAACACATCGGTAAGATGGTGCTCAGGCAGGCATTGAAAATGTGATTGAATACATCCACTAGTTTGTGTCCATGATTTAATACTTTGCCTGGGATCTGACTGGTCCAGTAGGCCTTCCATGGGTTGTCTCTGTGTTTTTCTCACATCATCTTTGGAAAGACACAGCACCTGGTCATTTGAAGAAGTGCCAATGTTCTTCACAACTATGTCATTTTGCTATGCTTGGTTTAAGGAGACAATGTTCAATACATCTGGAAGACAGCATCACTGTCTAAGGCAGATATAACAGTATATTCTGGATACACTTCCACATGTGCTGTGTGGAGCTGCTGTCCTGAAAAAGCCAATAAATTGCCTGTGTATGTGTGTGGTTTGGTTCTCTAGTGACCTGGGACAGTTTGCTCCCCTGCTATTCTTAAGGTTGCCTTGTTACACCTGCTGTAAAGGCAGAGTGTTAAAGTCCTTAGCTGTACACACTGCTGTCATACACAGCTTCTGGTTGGAGCCTGTACTGATGGTTTCATTACCTGCCAATCACCTGTCAATTGGAAAGGAGACCAACAGACTAATCCATCTGTTACTATTTCAAACATTATGAGCCATTCATGTGTGCTGTATAATTCCAGGTTGACAGACCATAGCAGGTATTGACATATGAGGAGTGAGGAAGTGGGGAAGGCATGGCAGAAAACATTCATTGTTGTGCCCTTAAATTTAAACAGAACTTACAAAGGTCTATTATTTACTTCAATATACAATCCTCAAGGTGATCAAGGTTAAATCAGCAGTGCATAAACAAAATAAGATAAGATGGCTCTTTTGATGCATCTCACCCTAAATCCCGGTAAATGCAAGTTTTTTTTATTTTTATTTTTACAATACCATATTACCTGGATCTGATGTATTTGTGTTGTTAGCCTAAATGCATTGAAATACATTAACAAATTTTCCACACCATAAGGCCACATTAGACTAAATGTATGCCCAGTAAATAAATAACATTAACTACTCTAGCCACAGGCTAGGCTCAGTGAACGATATTGCATCAATACCTTTTCAACGCCAGCTAAAGTCACATAAGTCAAATGATTCAAGTTCAAGTTCAAGTTCAAGTAGGCTTTATTGTCATTACAACCATATACAGTTAGTACACAGTGAAACGAAACAACGTTCCTCCAGGACCAAGGTGCTACATGCAACATAAATTTACAACATAAATTAACAGAGACACTAAACTAGCTAACCAAGAGGCCTAGTTAACTGGCTAGCAGAGACAGGACAGAGAGACCTAACATAAATTACAACATAAATTAACAATAACTAACTAGCTAAGTAACATTTTTATAGACAACATAAAGTGCACGTGCAAATGTGCAAACAAGAGCAACAACAAAGTGACAGTGCGCAACCACGACATAACCGAACATAAAATATGGTGTTGAGGTAGTGGGTAAACATAAACATTCCTTAAAACAGCAGCAAGATTTGAGGAATTAGTGCAAAAATGTAGTCCAGTAATGATCATTGTGCAAAAAGATTGTTAAAAACAGTGAAGCATTTACAGGTTGGTGTGTACGATAATTTGGTGGTGTAGGTCAGTGTGTCTGCACTTGTGTTGATTAGTCAGTCCAGTCTCAATATTTTGAGGTAGTTGAGTTAAGCTGTGTGATAATGTTTGTGTTTGTGTGTGTGTGAGTGTGTTTGTGTTTATCAGTCCAGTCCCTTTTTGTTGAGGAGACGGATGGCTTGTGGAAAAAAGCTGTTGCACAGTCTGGATGTGTGTGCCCGAATGCTTCGGTACCTTTTTCCAGATGGCAGGAGTGTGAAGTGTATGTGAGAGGGGTGTGTCCGATCAGCCACAATGCTGGTGGCTTTGCGGATGCAGCGTGTGGTGTAGATGTCTTCAATAGAGGGGAGAGAGGCCCCGATGATCTTCTCCGCTGTCCTCACTATCCGTTGTAGGGTTTTGCGATCCGATATGGCACAATTCCCAAACCAGACAGTGATGCAGCCGCTCAGGATGCTCTCAATAGTTCCTCTATAGAAGGTGGTCAGGATCGGTGGTGGAAGCTGGGCCTTCCTCAGTCTTCTCAGAAAGAAGAGACGCTGTTGGGCTTTCTTCTGTAGGGAGCTGGTGTTGAGGGACCAGCTGAGGTCCTTCTCTAGGTGGACACCCAGGAATTTGGTGCTTTCGACGATTCCCACAGAGGAGCCGTTGATGCTCAGCGGAGAATGGTCGCCTCGTGTCCTCCTAAAGTCAACAACCATCTCCTTTGTCTTGTCAACATTTAGAGACAGGTTGTTGTCTTTACACCAGTCTGTTAGCCTCTGCACTTCCTCTCTGTACGCTGACTCGTCGTTCTTGCTAATGAGACCCACCACGGTTGTGTCATCAGCGAACTTAATGATGTGGTTCGAACTGTGTGTTGCTACACAGTCGTGAGTCAGCAGTGTGAACAGCAGGGGACTGAGCACACAGCCTTGTGGGGCCCCAGTGCTCAGTGTGGTGGTGCTGGAGGTGCAGTTCCCGATCCGTACTGACTGAGGCCTACCGGTCAGAAAGTCCAGGATCCAGTTGCAGAGGGAGGTGTTCAGGCCCAACAGGTTCAGCTTCCCAATCAGTTGTTGGGGGATGATAGTGTTGAATGCTGAGCTGAAATCTATGTACAGCATTCGAACATATGTGTCCTTCTTGTCAAGGTGTGTGAGGGCAAGATGGAGTGTAGTGGAGATGGCGTCGTCCGTTGAGCGGTTAGGACGGTACGCAAATTGCAGTGGGTCCAGTGAGGAGGGCAGCAGGGTCTTTATGTGTCTCATGACGAGCCGCTCGAAGCACTTCATGATGGTGGGTGTAAGTGCAACGGGACGGTAGTCATTGAGACAGGACACAGTAGACTTCTTGGGCACGGGGACGATGGTGGTGGCCTTGAAGCACGTGGGAACGACGGCGCTGCTCAGAGAGATGTTAAAGATGTCGGTGAGAACATCTGCCAGCTGTTCAGCACATTCTCTGAGCACTCTGCCTGGGATGTTGTCTGGTCCAGCAGCTTTACGTGGGTTGACTCTGCGTAGAGTTTTCCTCACCTCAGCTGTAGTGAGACACAGCACCTGGTCGTTCGGAGGAGGGGTGGTCTTCCTCGCCGCCACGTTGTTCTGCCTGTCAAACCGAGCATAAAAGTTGTTCAGCGCATCTGGGAGGGAGCCGTCACTGTCACAGGCAGGTGATGTCGCCCTGTAGTTTGTGATGGCTTGTAAGCCCTGCCACATGCGCCGTGTGTCACCGCTGTCCCTGAAGTGATTGTGGATTTTCTGGGCGTGTGCGCGCTTTGCCTCTCTGATGGCCCGAGAAAGTTTGGCCCTTGCTGTTCTGAGGGCCACCTTGTCTCCCGCTTTGAAGGCAGAGTCTCTGGTCCTCAGAAGTGCACGCACTTCCGCAGTAATCCACGGTTTCTGGTTGGGTCGTGAGATGATGCTCTTGGAGACAGTGACGTCATCGGTGCACTTGTTGATGTAGCTGGTCACTGATGACGTGTACTCCTCCAAGTCAGTGAA
Source organism: Clarias gariepinus (assembly GCF_024256425.1). NCBI lineage: Eukaryota > Metazoa > Chordata > Actinopteri > Siluriformes > Clariidae > Clarias > Clarias gariepinus. Next base: position 26,433,618 of record NC_071106.1, on the reverse strand, counting down.
GTCGCCGTAAGTTGCAGCTTCCCTAAACATGTTCCAGTCAGTGCACTCAAAACAGTCCTGAAGAGCAGAGATGGCACCTGCAGGCCAGGTTCTCACCTGCTTCAGAACCGGTTTTGAGCGCCTGACGAGTGGTCTGTATGCTGGAATTAGCATAACAGAGATGTGGTCTGAGTAGCCGAGGTGGGGGCGGGGCTCTGCCCGATATGCGCCGGGGATGTTTGTGTAAACAAGATCCAGCGTGTTTTTCCCTCTCGTTGCAAAATCCACATACTGATGGAATCTAGGAAGCACTGACTTGAGATTTGCATGGTTGAAATCTCCAGCAACAATAAACAGTCCATCCGGGTGTGTATTTTGCAGTTCACTGATCTTTGTATACAGTTCCCATAGCGCTTCCTTAGCATTAGCGCTAGGTGGAATGTACACTCCGATAATGAAAACAGTGGTGAATTCCCGTGGTAAATAAAAAGGTCTGCATCTAACAATCACAAACTCCACTAGCAATGAGCAATAACTAGAAACTAGCACAGAGTTCTTGCACCATATCGTGTTGATGTAAACACATAAGCCGCCACCGCGAGTCTTACCGCACAGAGCTGCATTTCTGTCGGCGCGAAACGAGGTTAGCCCGTCTAGCTGAATAAAACATTCAATACATTATAACAAATAACATCATAATTTATTTATGTATGTACTTATTTAAATAAGAACAATGAATAATGAAAAGATCAGAAAAACTCCAAATCCCTAATTGCACAGCCAATCTTTATAAAAAATCTGATTTTTTGCAATGACCACATCACATTTTGTTTATTTTTTCAAGAAGAAGAAAAGATAATAAGGCATAGAATATCGTAAACAGTGAAAATACAAGTGCAGATACGAGAAAAACAAACAGTAATAAATACATTACTACAAAATATTTTTACATGTTGAGAAATAAGTACATCTGTTACACCTGGTGTGTACTTTGATGGTGTGTAAGTTTCACGGTGATGTATTAGTCTATCACTGTTTATGTTACAAACAAGGCACTAGGGTATATAATGATGGTACTACTAGGCTAAGGCAGACTGATGTATAATGGTAATAGACATAAGATATAAACAAGAAATTATACAAAAATGTGGTTAGTTACAATGAATGAATAAATAAATAAGTTAGGTAAATTGAAGTGAGGTAGATACTTTGACTCATTTCTTCAGTATCCTTTTCCCCCTTGTTGGATTGTACATGTTAAAGTTTGGGGAGCACAATCTTTAGATCAGTTTGATTAAGATCTCCAGCTAAAATGCTGAACAAAAAGTCTCTTTTAGGCTTCCTGCCCCTTTCAGGGTGGATGACAAGTACTGTGTGAGCTCAGTGCACTCAGACAACTTCCTAATGGAATTGTTGATATAGGCATTTCACAAAAGAAACTCTGTCAGACATTGGGCAACAATACTGAACAATACGTTGTACTCCAAAATTGAGAAGAGAAATTGTCCTGATTATGGGGCTTTGCATACATAGGTTTGTTGTGGGTTCTCCCACAGAAGAACTGCTAGTCCTAACTGGCCTGGTTGCCATCACTTTGTGCTGTTGGGTGATGTGGGTTTATTCCTAGATGCAACTGCCCTAACCAAGTTGAACTGGGTTTACTACACACCTAACAGTGTAACTCCTACTGTAGACTTACTGTCAGTGATGTAACCTGGGGACACTGGGTAATTTGGGCCTTTTGACATGACCCAAACTTGTTACTCAGTGGGAGTGATCAGGCCTAGACTTGTGTCCAAGCTATGAAATGTAATGCTTTTTCATGGATTACCCTGCTTGTCTTACAGCATTGCAAATATATCTAATGCAACCAGAACCATACAGACCTCCCCAGGGACCAAGGCTGTAGCATCGCTGTAGCATGGTGCCTTAAAGCATGGCAAATGCACATGGTTCTGTATACATTTCTTATACTGCTCAAATGTCTATTCAACATAACCAGAACTGTAAATTCATGTGACATCAGAATAACCACAACTATTAGTGTTTTTTTTTTAATGTCATTTATATTTATGGCAGTCTTGAGTGACATACAATCAAAGGTATGTGGTCTCTGTTCTCTGATGAAACAATTACATTTAATTCAATTACATTTTATTTGTATAGCACTTTTAACAATTGTCATTGTCGCAAAGCAGTTTTACACAATCATACATATAACTATACTATAACTTTAGATTGTTTTATTTACTGTCTGCTACAAGAGTATGAATTGTTAGTGCAAATATGGATGCTAATGGTCTACCTTTCTTAAGCAAAGTATTTTGTTCGCTTCTTCTGTAACCTTTTGAGTATACATTTGCAAACATAATAGTACATTGCTTTTACTAATCTAAAAATACTTTAATTTCCTGAGGTCTAAAATACTAGAGAAACATACTGTTTTTGTCATCTTACTGTAGTAAAATTACTAAAGTAAACTATGATAAAATTATCATATACTGTTCTATATACTATAAGTGTTCTACTATATAAAAAATAATTATGATATACTGTATAGTGGTTCACAAACTTTTTGGTCAGACACTGCTTCTACATTCTGAACTAGTTAGTGCAAGGGGAAAAAAACTTAGTAATTAGTAATCCTATTATCTGGTAGCTACAACAATATTTACAGTATAGAGAGCCTGAAAGGCAATGCTTACCCATATTAATGGTGAGGGGTGCGTCTGCATAATGTTCTCTGATGTTGGGTGTATATCTGGTCAACAGGTTTTTTTAATCATTATACTACAGTGCCTTGAAATTGTATGATAATTTTATATGCAAACAAAATGAGTTGATGATTAGAAGATGAGTGGTTCAGAAGGCCAGTGGTCAGTTGCTGACGATGCACTCTGACCTCACGCTGGGAAAAGCGGAAAAAAAATGTTCAGTGTGCTGTACTGTGTATGTGACAAATAAAGGCACAACTTAATTTACAATGTTTTGCCCAGCGCACCCTCTAGAGGCAGTCCCATGGAGTGTGTGCACCACATTTCGGGAAATCCGGTGTTAAAGTAACACATAAAACACTGGCTACAACATTGACTTCTGATGCACCAAGAAAGAGAAAAGAATATTTTTGTTTCTATTTAGTTTATCATTTAGATGAAGTTAAGGCTATTCTGCCTCGATTATTTATGAAGACACTAATTGTATGGATGATGGAGAGGCTGCATAACAAATTCTCATCTCAACCTTCCCAAATGAAAACTGTTCATACTGTGTGTTTGATGTGTTTTCTTTTGAACTCTTCTTTTTACATTTTGGTACTGTTAATGTTCTTAATCCTGAATCTTGTGATTTTTTCTTTCTGTGGTTTCACTGGTAACTTTCATTTAACTTATTGTCTACTTATTTTCTAAGTACATTTAAAAGGAATTTAGAAAGTCCCATGCTTAAAAACGAGCAGACAAAAAATACACAAGTAGTAAGTACAAGTATGATGAAAACGTATGAGTAGATTTACAGTATAAACCTGATAAACTAGCAGTTTACTTTAAAGTATACTTTTATGAACAATTAGTTAAGTAGAAAACTGCTAAATAGATTTATTATTAATTAGAATTAAACTAGTACATTTACAAATGCATTACTAGTAAAAGGATATCGGCATACTTACTACAAAACGTATACTTGAAAAATAAACTTTACTTAGACTTAGACTTAGACTCGTATTTTTTCCATATTTTTCATACTTTATTGATTCAGAATTTCTCAATTTTTCATATCACACACAAACAGCTGAGTTAAATTTTATGTGCCACACCCAAGCCTAATTACTGCCAGACCAATTGAATCAGGAAATCCCTCAACTATAACAAAATTGAAGCACTCTAAAAGATCTAAAGAAACTGGTGAGAAACAAAGTAATTGACATATATCAGTGCACTAAGGATAACAAAGCCATTTGTACTGTAAGGTTTGGGAGAAAATTTAGAAAATTTAGAAACAGTGGTGAACCTTCCCTGGTTCAGTCTACCCTTTGCAGCTTCAGGTCCTGCATGACTTGCCATAATTGATGGAAACATTAATTCTGTGCTCTACCAGAGAATCCTGACAGGGAATGTCCTACCAGCTGTTGTTGCTGTCAAGGGTGGCACAACCAGTTATAAAGTTTAGGGGGAAATTACATTCTACATAGGGCTAGACAGGTTTAGACAGCATTTTCCCCTTAATTATTGAAATAGTCATTTAAAAACTGCTTTTACTTTTTGCTCTAGTTATCTTTGTGTAAATTTTTTGATGATCTGAATCATGTGACAAATATGCAAAAAAAATATATAAATAAGGAAGAGGCACTGTACTTTTTGGTAAGTGGTGCTGAAAAATAAGGGGAAGCCTTGTTCATGGTGGCCATGAACTCATAAAAAGTATAAATGTCACATCACTAAGACATGAACAAATGTGCTGTATAAAGGGTGGGTGTTTCAATCTTATCAAAAGCTGATGCAATTTTTTTCTCAGCCAAGAAAGAGATAGACTGGATTTATTATTATTTTTTACCAGTGACCTGCAGCCATTTAACTGACAAAAATGAGTTGTGATTCAATTTTATTATGGAATTATTCATAGTAAAAACTAAAAAGATAAAAAAGACAGGTAAGAGGACATTAGTGTATTCATCATTGTATTAGGAAATAACACTGAGAACCGCCCTCTTATCTTATTGCTATTTCCAGATTTGGTTTTACAGCGACCAAGGCATCAATGGACGTAATGTTATAAAACAGAACCCTGTACTGTACATCCCAATAAATCATTCTGAAACCAGATCACACCTTCCATTGGCCAAGATAACCTGCAATTTTTTTAATTATAAGATGTGTAGTGCTATGTATTGTATATTCAAATTTTTGGAAACTATATTCACCCTCCCCATGCCTGGCCTCTCTTTTTCATTCTCTGCAGAAAAGCCACTGGCTCAGGGACCACCAGGAGGTGTTCTAGGCATTCTGGGAATAGTGGTTGTGTTTGGCCTGATTGTAGGTGTTATGGTCACCATCTACACAGTGTACAAGCGTGGACAGAAAACTCGTACTGAGACTGACAACGTTCTGTAAGTATGGATGAACTAATGTGATACGACTTACCTATGGAAAAATTACATAGGTAAAAGGTTAGATTACTGGGATAAATGACTGTCATCCCCTGTTCTGTCCCAGCTTTGCTGTGCTTAGTTTCAGTTAGGATCTGCTCTATCCCAGCAATTCTTTCTTTGCCTCACCCATGCCAGCTATTCTCCCAGTCATACCTTGTTCTGCCACAGCCATGGGTTGCTTGGTCTCTGTCTGGCTCCCACCAGAGGTTAAAGATGTGGCCTCTTTTGTTATGTTACATATTTTATGTTTTGAACTACTGTATGTTCGTCCTATATGTCCTGTCACCACTGTGCAGTCACATGAGGGCATTTGAGTTTTCCACAGGTTCTTTGGGTTCCTCCCACTGTCCAAAAATAAAAATGAGATTAACGAAGATAAATTACTAGGTGTTGATGAAATGTGTGAGGGGATGGTGCCCATTAGTAGACAAGTGTCTCTTGCAGGTAAGGTGACAGCATTGATAACAATGCTTTACAGGAATTAAGTCCTTTATTATTTTATTAGTTTTTCTCCTGCATAAAAGGAACCCAGCTGAAACAGGAAATGTAAACAGTGTACTCACGCATATGGGATCTAGCCTAATATTATTATTATATTTTTAATTTTTTGCAAAATGCGTATTATAAGATGTACTGAATTAAATAATACTATGTTTGACAGACAAATGCAAACTTCACAAAACACTAACTTTTATCAAAGTTACTTCACTAAAGTTTATTTATTATTATTATTATTATTATTAATAATAATAATAATAATAATAATAATAATAATAATTCCAACCTTGTACTAACTAAGGGTTAATAGCATATGGTCATAAGCCCCTTTGGGCTCCAAGGGGGTCCTGTCACAGTACTTGGTCTGATGAATGTGGTTCTTCTTGACTACCACTTTCCAGCCTTCTATCTTAACAACATTGTGATCCACTCTTGTTTTGAATATTGCCTGACTCTGACAATAATCATGGATAACCTGCTGATTTCCCTACAGGAATCCTCATTTCAGGCACAGCACCTGTAGGGTGTTTTCTTGTTTTACTAGATTGCTAGGCAGGTGCTGAAGAAACAGTGCTGTCTCAGCACCCTCATTGTTGTTGACCTAAAAAGCTGCATAACAGTGCAGAAATAATAATTCACAGCATGTTCTGCATGATGTGCCATCTGAAAGTAGAGTGGCAAAATATAAAAAGGATAGATGGCATAAGAAAAGAGTTTCAACTTTCTTAAACTTTGCACTGAGTTGCAACTCAGTGCGCCCGGAAAAAAATTAATCTGCTGCCACTTAACAGCATTCCGCACCGCAGACTGTAACGAGGGGTCTCTCTTTTTCCTCACGCACCACCCCTCACTCTCTGTGTGTTTTCCACAGACTTTATCTCTTTGTGCATATGCTTTGGTATGCTGCTGCAAATTTGCTGCATTAGATATATTAGAATGTTTCTTTTTATTCACACTACAATGGTAAACTGTGTAACTGTCACAGTTAAAGTGAGTATTGTTCATTGTGGCAATAATTGTACTGTGGCTGTAATAACTGTACTGAGGCTGCAGTGGGGCCCCATGGATCTGACTTGTTTGTCCTGTGCATTCCATGGATGCTTAGTTGGATCGAGATCCAGGGAATTTGAAGAACAGATCAACAATCTCGAACTCTTTACCTGCTAAGCCCAAATTCTTTGGCAATTTGGGCTATATTGGCTTTTCTGTGGGATCAAACCAGATGGGCTATTTTTTGGTCCCCACTGGCATAGATGAGCCCTGGGTGCCCATGACCCCATCACTAGTTTACTGATGTACTGTATACACTCACTGGCTACTTCATGAGGTACACCTTGCTAGTACTGGGTTGAATCCCCTTTTGCTTTTAGAACGACCTTCTTCATGGCATTGGTTTAACAAGATGCTGGAAACATTCCTTGGAGATTTTGGAATGGGCACTGACTGGTGCTCACTGATGGATCTTGGGCTTCTCCCCTTACTATAAAACACAGCAGGGAGTGTAGTTTGGGGTCTGTTCAACTGTTTGTCTGTCAGTCTGTTGTTTGGACTTGAAAAGAGGTTCTGAAAAGAACTTGAGAGGTGAGTCGCGTTGCAATGCACCCGGGACTTCAAAAGCGTGAATGAAATGGTGGCCGCGATCGCTGCATTAAGGACAACCGCAAGCTCACTTCTGGAGCTCCTGTGGCACATGAACCCTCTAACAGAGATGGATTTCATGATTTTGTCGCAGAAGGAGAAAAGGCCACTCTGTGTTTCCTGACAAGGCTTCCAGTCCCAGCCAGGAAAGCCGCCTAGGCAAGAAGTGTCCGGGAGATACCCGCCTGTCGTCGCACCAAACAAAGCTGGGAGGAGTTGGTTCGGCCAATCATGAAAAGTGCCAGTCAAGCAAGCTCGTAGGGACTGTTGCCCACACGGACCCACTCTGCCACTTCCACCACTGCCACCGTTCACCAGCCTGTGCCTAGATTTTAGCAGGGCACTGCCTACGGACCTAACTGCGCATTCTTTCCTTTAAAAGGATTTTAACCATTTCCTTCCCCATTATTCCAATAAATTTACCCCTTTTCCATTTCCTCATGCCCGTGTTTGTGGCGTTACCTGTGCGTCAAACCCATTACACAGTGTTATTTAGCTCACTTGGCAGTTTTGTTAGTGTAGTGGCTGATAGGTGATTATTGGGTTTTAATTTATCTAAAGTAAAGGTTAAACAAATAAAAAAAAAAGGTGAATTATCAAGTAGGTTGCTGATATTGGCTATGTAAACTGGCCAGTCACTGTTAGGCCTCTTTACCTGAACCCTTTTTATGACATTTATGCTGTTATTTGTCTGTAATCTTTATTTTATTAATACATACTTTGTTTTAACAATATTTTTATAACAATAATAGTTTTTTTTCAGTTACTAACATGCATAGGTCAAGACTGCCACATTTTCAAAACTCTTCACAGTCAGCAAAACAGAATTTTATGTGTTCCCAATTGTCAACTATGTTTCATTGCTTTCACCAAAAATGCATTCACTCACCACATCTTACAAAATTCATGAACTCTTGGGTTATTTATACTCTACCACCTGCAAAACACTACTGGAAATATTTGCAACACATTTTTTTTTTTATGAAATAAAAGCACATTGTCAAAACTGTTAAAAACTAATTCAAAACAGAATACTGGTAAATTTCACTGCAAAGCGCTCTGGACCTCAGACTGGGGCCTTCAATGGGGCCTTTCCCTGATATATGCAAAAATACAATCATGTCTAAGAGGCAATTTTGTGGACCTTTTGGCTTGGTTTGAGCTCTGACATGTACTGGTAACTGTAGGACCTTAGGCCATGTCCACACGTAGCCTTTTGTCCACATACAAGCGCAGTTTTAGTCATCAGCTTCTGGAACCTCAGTTTTCAGTTGTGTTGTATGAACAGGCTTTGGCTTGTTGTAACGTCACCTTGTGTGCTGATGATGTCAACATATTTGTGCATGGACTTACGCACAAGAAATGTTACGCACAAGAAATGTTAACACTATCTCTAGTAAACTAGAGATAGTGTTAACATTATTTACTGGACTTTTTACATGCATGTACATACACGCACAGTTACTCACAGATTACATTAACAAACGAGGTGCCTGAATATACTATAAAGCTCACTGCTGCTACAAAACTCTGACGACACAGACCCTGTAGGCAAGCCAGTTTTGGATGAGACTTGTCGGACTTCTACAAAAAGCAACCGGTAATGACCTTTTGTCTAGCCTTTTGATTGGCCCGCTGTTGATTAGGGTTGTTCTTAACAGTACTTAACATAGCATTTTGTGTTTTCATGTGGTCAAAGATATTTAAAAAATAAATGAAGGAGAAAAATCCCCAGCTATGTGTGGACATGGCCTTAAAGGTGTGTGCCTTTTCAAATTATGACCAATCAACTGAATTTACCACATTTGGACTTCAAACTAATTGTAAAAATATATCAAAATGGTCTTGCAAAATGCTCGCAGATCAAGTTATTTGCAATCCAAGGTTCTACTGTATTTATGTACATATGAATTTAAGTTTTTTTTATCTTTAATAAATTTGCAAAGATTTCAAACAAACTTCTTTTATATTGTTATTATGGGGTAATGTTTGTAGGATTTTGAGGAAAATAATTAATTTAATCTATTTAGTAATAAGGCTGTAACATAACAAAACTTGAAAAAAGTAAAGTGCCGTAAATACTTACTGTAAAGTAAGCAAGAATCAGCTGTACACTATCTTTTTAAAGAAACATTGAATGTCTAAAAAAAAAAAAAAACTCTAATATCAGCATGTTCTGGTACGATTCAGCTGTTCAACAACCAAACAGAATACATACACAGCATAACGTAAAGTACTGCAAAACTGTATATTTCAGTGAGTAATGGAGATGGAAGGTGATCTTTACATACATTTGTCTTTGCCAACTTGACTAAAAACCAATTGGACAGAGGGCAATGGTGAATGTCTCAGGCCAGAGGGGGCCAATTTCACAATGTGTGCAGCACTGCCCAATGATGATTTTACACAAATCACTAATCAGCTCTTATGATACAGCGAGGCTCATTGGTTTTCTCAATGACCTGCATAATTGCCTAGTCCCAGAGGAGGAAAAGAAATGGCAAGGGTAAGAACCTCCTCTACTTTTGCTGTTACAGTATGTAGGATAATTTGGCATTGTACCACTCTGCTACAGTCACAGACTGGTTTGCTACACATCCCAGGATGTCAATACTGAATCTGCCTCCATACTTCCCCTTCCTAAACCCAGTAGGGGAATCTCTGAAGGGAGGTGAAAGGTTTATGATCATCTACTTGGCCAAATGTCTTTGCTGGATGCAGTGAATGCATGATGTGGCAATATTTCCCCTGAAGACTGCCGACAATAGACAATTCAGGGGAAACCTTTTAAGATGTTCTGCTAACATAATAAGATGCAATGTCAATAAAAACTTGTAGCCAAATACATGTAGAAAAAAAAGGGTGAACTATAACCCTTACATTAGTGATAACATGATCATGTGTTTTTCTTTTTTTTTGTTTGTTGAAAAAACACCGACCCCACAAACTTCACCTAAAGCTACTTCACTCTCTTCCATCCCTTGCTCCATGTCTTATCTTTCACTGCCTTAGTCACCACTTCAAGCTCACCTGTTTTCACTTCATAATCATAATCTCTCCTTACTTTACATGCCCACCAGCCACCTCTTGCCAGATCATTGTGTGCCATTTCTTGGCCGATTTTCGTGCGTTTTTTTTTGTGATTGCCTGTTGATCCTCATGCTTTGTTTTTTTTGGCCTTACTTTGTCCACACTTTGGATGGATTCAGTGCACGTTTCCACTACGGATTACCAACCACAAGACTGGTAGTTATCAGATCTAAAACATATCTGGATTTATTGGCCATCTCTGCTTGAGCTTTTCAGTGTACGGATCTCCTGCTAAACTATAAGTGCCACATCTATTTCCTTCTCTGCACTTGGGTCCTACTTTCTGTCCTGGTAACAAATTTGACAGCATAACCTGGCTACTATGGATCCAGCAGAGGTGGCCCACATTAGGAAGGCACTGGAGAATAAGGGAGCTCTCCTGGGCACACACCAGTGTGACATCCAGGGGGTCACCAATATGCTCAGATCTACAGTATCACAGAGACCCTAGCTTTTTTTTTTTTTTACAACCCAGGTTTAGCAAATACAGGCCCCACTGGCTTCATCTCACACCACACCCACAACTCATCCTGCCGTAGTTATCACCTTGCCCCCATGAGCCTTGCCTCCCCGCACCACCTATCTATGATGGGGATCCCAACACCTGCCGCTTGTTCTTGTCCCAGTGCTCATTGGTACTTGAACTGCAGGCCTTGAACCAGGGGCCACATTACATTTTTGCCTATGCCATAGAATTATTATTCATAAAAGAATAATTTACAGCATGCTCCTTGTCGGTAACTCTGTATGTTTATCAGTTTTCTAACTTCCACCTGTTTACACCACCTAAGTCACTGGCCTCAAACCTCTCTTCCTACTACATCTGCCTAGAAGAAAGCTTGTATCTTAAGCTATTTGTCTCTCACTTTCTTTAATATTCCTGCACTATTCATCCCTTTACAATAAATACTTGAACATCTTCCCTACAGTACATTCATGTCTACTTCTGCTAAAACATTAGCATTACTGCTGGAATCAGTGGTGGTCATTTCTAGGCTTATCCACATTATGTGGCAATAAAATAAAGACACTACCTGAATGTACTAAATTCATCAAGGACATCCTATGTGCTCCTTTGTTTTGACTCCATCTATAAAGATTAATTCAAATGGTTGGATGCCATAAATGTTTGCCATTGGTGCCATCATCTCTAGCAGTGCTTTCTAACAGAAATAATGACAACAACTCTTCTCAGTGTAAATAGTCATTCAGATCCAAAAAAGTCTCATGTAAGTAAATAGTCCAGTCTATAGCCAAATGATCCATAACATAAAAAATGCTTTTCAAGGTCTCTGGTAGAGCAACCTGATAGTTTTATGACTACCTTGCCTCTTATTGAGTTGCGTATACCCTCATACAGGGGAAGTTTTTCCCTTTTCCATCTGGCCGATGATTTCACATTAAGTGGGGTCAGCTTTTGGCTTTTGTTTTAATTTCTCTTTTAAAATCCTGGGAATTACAGGAAATCCATCAACATGCTCAAAGCTGAAAGCAGTCATTTGATTGCCGTGTGAAAAACATCTGCATGAACAATGCAAAAGGTTGTGTGGCGCTCGCACTCCCGCGCAGAAACAGCCTTCGGGATCCTGCCGCTGAAGAGGAAAAATGCAGCTGTGCATCCACATTAAAGCCCCCGTTACCAGCCAGGAAAGCCGCCCAGCCAGCAGATGTCAAAAAGGACTTTTGCTTAAGGCCACACCCAATGGAGTTGGGGGGGCTGGGGGGGCTGGGGGCAAGTGACCAGGTCTGCAGAAAGAATAGTGCCCATGGAGATGCGGGGCCCACTCTGCTCGCTGCCAGCACTTGCCACTTGTGCTTGCAAGTACTTTACAAATATCTGGAAGTGTCACGTTTCTTCCATGAGTGTCTGTGTTTGGGTGGCATAATCGCAGGAGGCGAGCTGGCGTTTCAAGAATGGTTTTTATTATAAAGAAATAAACACATAAAACTACAACAACATAACTCATATCAATTGTAACAAAAGCTAGACGCCTGACTGACCTTCAGTCAGGCTCTTTATAATCAACTTAATTAGCTTACCTCGGTTCAGGTGAATCCTTATGTCACCTGACCGAGGTGCAGTCTGGGACATGAAGTCCAACTAAAACAAAACTATAACATAAAACAAACCCAGGCGCTTTGGCGCCCTCTAGGGGTTAACCGTTACAGTACCCCCCCCTAAAAAACGCTCCTCCGGAGCGTTACCGGAGGACCCGGACTCCCCCCCCAGCGGTAACGGTCTGGACCCACAACACTGAGGCAGTCGATCCCCTCCCGCGAGCAGAGCCGCACTGCCTGCCTAAAATGATCTCCCATGCTCCGCTGAGGAGCTGGAGCGACGCTCGGCGGCGGCTGAGGAGCTGGAGCGACGCTCGGCGGCGGCTGAGGAGCTGGAGCGACGCTCGGCGGCGGCTGAGGAGCTGGAGCGACGCTCGGCGGCGGCTGAGGAGCTGGAGCGACGCTCGCTGAGCTGGGCGGCGGCGACGGAGCTGGAGCGACGCTCGCTGAGCTGGGCGGCGGCGGCGGATCTGGAGCGGCGTTCGCTGAGCTACGCGGCGGTGGAGCTGGAGCGACGCTCGCTGAGCTAGGCGGCGGCGGCGGTGGAGCTGGAGCGACGCTCGCTGAGCTGGGCGGCGGCGGCGGAGCTGGAGCGGCGTTCGCTGAGCTAGGCGGCGGCGGCGGCGGAGCTGGCATGATGTCCTCGAAGCCGGGAGGCGGGGGAAGAAGCGTGACGTCCCCGAGGCCAGGCTGAGGAGCTGGCATGATGTCCTCGAAGCCGGGAGGCGGGGGAAGAAGCGTGACGTCCCCGAGGCCAGGCTGAGGAGCTGGCATGATGTACTCGAAGCTGGGAGGCGGAGGAAGAAGAAGCGCGGAGTCCTCGCTGTCCAGCGGAGGATGCGCGACGTCCTCACTGTCGAGGAGAGGCGGCGGAGGAGGAAGAAGCGCGAAGTCCTCGCTGTCCAGCGGAGGATGCGCGACGTCCTCACTGTCGAGGAGAGGCGGCGGAGGAGGAAGAAGCGCGAAGTCCTCGCTGTCCAGCGGAGGATGCGCGACGTCCTCACTGTCGAGGAGAGGCGGCGGAGGAGGAAGAAGCGCGAAGTCCTCGCTGTCCAGCGGAGGCTGCGCGACGTCCTGAGACTGAGAAGGAGGAAGCTCAGAGCCTGTTGCTTGGCTCTCGTGGAGTCGGATGAGCAGGTGCTGGAGCTGTTCCACCTGCTCTTGCAGGCCCCGAATGCGCTCCCCATTCACCTCTGCCCAGAACTTGAGCAGTTCCCGGGTCCCATCCTCCTTTTTACCTCGCTCCTCCTCGGGCTCTTGTTCCCGTTCGTCTCCGATGTACCCGACCTCCCTGGCCCGTACTTCCTCGTCGGAGCGTGGGAACCTGCTTCCCTCAGCTGCCTCACCTCTAAATGGCGTCCGCCGGATGGCGAGCCTGCAGCCTTCCCAGCTTTGCCGCGCCTCTGTCTCTCGCTGCTCCTCGCTGTTTCCCAGCCAGTCCGCCGGTTCGGCGAGCTTGCAGCCCTCCCAGCTCTGCAACAGCTCTCTCTCTCCTTGCTCCTCGCTGTCCTGTATCCATTCGGCCAGCTCGGGCGAGATGGTGATAGCGCCCCCCCAAAAAACGTCTGGGGGAGCGACCTCCGCTATGCCACTACGACGGTCTAGCTTTCTGTCACGATTCTTCCGTGAGTGTCTGTGTTTGGGTGGCATAATCGCAGGAGGCGAGCTGGCGTTTCAAGAATGGTTTTTATTATAAAGAAATAAACACATAAAACTACACCAACATAACTCATATCAATTGTAACAAAAGCTAGACGCCTGACTGAACTTCAGTCAGGCTCTTTATAATCAACTTAATTAGCTTACCTCGGTTCAGGTGAATCCTTATGTCACCTGACCGAGGTGCAGTCTGGGACATGAAGTCCAACTAAAACAAAACTATAACATAAAACAAACCCAGGCGCTTTGGCGCCCTCTAGGGGTTAACCGTTACAGGAAGAACTTTTTTTTCAAGGACAATTTCAGTCCTTTAAAATAGAGTTCCACCTGAGAAAATAGAGAAGGTGGACTTCATAATCCTTAACAGTGTCTAAAACATAAGCCCTTCATAAGCTTGATGTCACTCTCGCATGCAACACTCTTGCACACATTAGCTTTTGGATTGTGCTGATAGCATTATTTATGACTTGGGGCAACCCATCAAACTTTTAAGAATACAAAAACAAAGACTGGTGGACTTGAGGTCATGGACAGAGAACTGAGAAGGCCTCATTCAAATTAATTACAAGATAGGCATCTTTTGAAGTTTAACCTTCAATAATTAAAGAATAGTGAGAGAATCCAAAGTATGCAACATCCGAAGTGTTTTAGTATTTATCCAGAGTGTAGAATGTGCAGTATGTGTGTCTTGAACAATTAATGCGATGGTAGATGCTTTGATTTCAAAAGTAAAACAGTTTTTTTTAAAGGTAATGTTGACATCTATAAAGATTGAAGAGGATACAATTGACCTTTCCTTGGCTTTGCATTTAGTATAAGAGGGACTATTTCCAATGCCACTGTAGCTCTTGTTTGTCCCTCTCATAAATTTTTCTTTTTCTTTTTCTGCAGCATCTTTGAGTCTGGGCATTTCTTTTATGTTCAAAATTGATGTAAAATATTACAGGCTAAGGGTTACAAGTTAGGGTTAACCTAGGTTATGCCTGCATGCTAGGAACATCTCACATCCGACGAACCTTGTCGTTTTTGAGATGCTTTGACTCAGACCTCTTAGCCATCAAAATTTAAGTCTTGTCAAAGTAGGTCAGATCCTTATACTTGCAAGTTTTTCCTACTTCTAAGAAATCAATGTTAAAAACTGACGCACTCTAATGCATAGAGTCTACCTAATGGAAACCTAATGTTGGCTACATGTTGTAATATAGTTGTAACAATATTGGAATGACATCTACCATCAGCGCAAGTTAAGGACAACATTGTTTTTAAACGTTAGAATATCTTTGATACCATGACGGTAAAATAATATTGATTGAAGACAAAATTGCATATACAACCTCAAAACAATAAGTTTTTAACCTTTAACTACAGGCACGGTCTCTTAAGATTCTAACAGAGGCAGAGATTGGAAATTGAGACGGACAATTGTGTGATTTTGTCACATATCTTAGTGTTGTAATTATTATTAATAAATAATGAAAATTAAACAAAGAGTTAACATTATTTATTAATAATAATAATAATAAAGAATGAAGTCTAAGTTTAAGTTTCATTATGTATTATTAATTTTCATGTTATTAATTACCTAATAACGACTGCCCCGTCTAACAAACTGCACCCAAAGACAGGTTTTTGTTGTCTTTTTTGTTGTGTTATAGGTTGATTAAAAAGAAACTTCAGTTCCCAGGCTGCACCTCGGTCAGGTGACGCATGCATTCACCTGAACCGAGAAAAGTAATTATGTTAATTATAAATAGCCTGAAAAGACTAAAAAAGTCAGTCAGGCGTCTAGCTTTTGTTGTTATAGTTATGCTGGTTGTTGTTATGTTTGCTGTAGTTATAGTTATTATGGTTGTGTTCGTAAAAGTATTGCAGTAAAGTTTCCAGGTGCTCTAATAAAAGAGCTTTGAATAATCAATAAAAAATACTATTTTGAACCGTCATCTTGCCTCTGCAATTATGCCACGCAAACACCGACATCCAGTTCATGACACAAACTCAGATTTCACAACTTGTGAAGGTACGGGCCGGTCACAACTGTGAGGTACGGGCCGGGGAGGTCAGGTACGTCAGAGGCGAAAGGGAACAGGAACCCCAGGAGAAGCGACGAAAGAAGGAGGAAGGGACCCCGGAACTGTACCGTTGTTTCTGTACAGTTCTGGGCGAAGATCAATGAGGATGAATCCCCACATTCAAGACCTGCGGGAGCAGGCAAGACAGCTCCAAAACCTGCTTGTACAGCTTCAGCTTCACGAGAGCCGTGAAATAGTGTAACGGACATCGTGCCAGCTCTGCAGCCTTTAAGCTGCATAGACATCGCACCAGTTCAACTGCCGTCAAGCTCCAGGGAAGTCACGTCAGCTCATCTGCCTTCAAGTGCCGCTGACATCACATCAGCTCTGCTGCCGTCAAGCTCTGTGCCCGCTCCTCAGCCCGACCCAGCAGATGGCGTGCCAGTAACGTCACTCAGCAGCACTGCTAGAGTTAGGGGGCAAGACTCAGGACATTGGGGCGGAAGTCCTGGCCCTCCGTTAATTCTTTAAGGGGGGGTACTATAAGGGTTAACCCCTAGAGGGCGCCAAAGCGCCCAAAGACTTGTTTTTGTAGTGTTTTTTGTTATGTTATAGCAGTGGTTCTCAAAGTGTGGGGCGCGCCCCACTAGTGGGGAATAGAGATATGACAGGTGGGGCGCAATGAACGGGAGGGAATTAGTGGAAAATAATAGGAAAGTACCTATTCTAATTCATGCTTTTCTTTATTGATTTTTTTAATCTTTATTTTTTTTAACTAAATAATGACACACAAAGAAATGGATTATTAATACAAGTAAATTAAAATAACATCAGAGAAAAAGTGGAACCATAGTGCAACAATAACGGTTTAACGTCGGCATGTTAATTGCAGAGGAACAATATATAAGGAAACATTCGGTATTATATATGTCATTTCATTTATTTCAATGTGTATGCTGATGTTTCTGTGTTTTTGTTAAACATTAATATTTTATCAGGCAGTACTAGTCTGGCATTTCTAGTTTCCAGTGTGGCAACAAAGTTACTTTTTGATCCTTCAGGCGCTGAACAGAAGGGAAGATCAATATCGTTCTACGCTTTTTGTTGGTGCGCGGCATTTTGCGATGATCCCTAAATCACTCGTTGCGCCGTAGAGAATAATGGTGTTTATGCTTTTAAACATGTATAATTTAAGGCGGATGTAGCTTAAAGACAATGTAGAGAGGAAATATATGTGGGTATCTTTTTTGCGGGTTTATTCACGCAGCTATTGAATTCGGAGATGCGAATATCAAACTAACTTTACCGCGGACACAAACAGGTGTTATGCACTAAAGTGCCCCCCTGCCACGGATTGCCCCCCTACATAATCTCTATCAATTATTATATTAGGACATACATTCAAAGGTTTATTATTATCAAATATATTATTACTATTATAATTAACCCTAGGCACGTGACACTCGTCGAGACGATTAATAAAAATCCCCAAAATGATTATTTTATGGCACATTTATTTTGCAGGGGTTTGTCAATGTACAAATAACAAATTATTTATCACAAATTACACTAAATATTGTTTGTGGTGAAAAATTACAGGAAATTATTTTTATTATAAAATAAGCAATATAAAAATATACATGTGGTATATGAAAAAATATATAATTTATATATTTTGCCCCTATACAACCTTTTTTTTATATTGCTTACTTTATAATTAAATTCATTTGTTATAATTTGTAATTTGTAAACCATAAACCTATGAATTTAGGTGGGCAATCCGTGGCCTAGGTCGGGGGCATTTTAGACAATAACACAGTAGCGTACTGTATGTAGTGAGCATAATAACATCAATGGATACATTTGTTACATGGACCACAAATAAGCAGGTGATTCAGCCCTATCAGCCCAATCAACCAAAGATCCAGCCGAAAGGAAAACATGATGAAGCCTATGTTGCGCTTGAATTCATGGTGGGGATGGTGAGGGCAGAGGAGAGACCTCTGTGTGTTTTGTGTCTTAAACCGCTGGCAGCAGACAGCATGAGACAAAGTAGGAAGACACTTATCGACAACATCTTTTTTTGAAAGAAAGCTCTAGATAAGTGACGAAGTAAGCCTGTTATAACAATTGCACGTGTATTTTAGTTTTGAACTTGGTGTTATTTGATCTTATCGGTTTAGAAATTGATATTTCAATAAATAGTACACTTGGCCGTTTTCGTTATCATTTTGTTGACAAGTGGGGCTTGAAAATTCACCCACCCTCGCAAGTGGGGAATGACAGAAAATGTTTGAGAACCACTGTGTTATAGGTTGATTAAAGAAACTCTTCAGTTCCCAGGCTGCATCTCGATCAGGTGACGCAAACATTCACCTGAACCGAGGAAAGTAATTATGTTAATTATAAATAGCCTGACTAAAAGTCAGTCAGGCGTCTAGATTTTGTTGTTATAGTTATGCTGGTTATTGTTATCGTTATGTTTGCTGTAGTTATAGTTATTATGGTTGTGTTCGTGAAAGTATTGCAGTAAAGTTTCCAGGTGCTCTAATAAAAGAGCTTTCGTTTTGTTTTGCTTTGAATAATCAATAAAAAAGACTATTTTGAACCGTCATCTTGCCTCTGCGATTATGCCACGCAAACCCCGACATCCAGTTCATGACACAAACTCAGATTTCACAACTTAAATTTGTTTAAACATTTGCATATAACACAATTAAATTATTTGCCATTTTCTTTTTAACTTTATTAAATAGAACATAACTGTGTTTTAACTTTTGTAGCAATTAATATTTAAAAAAAATAGATTACTGCAACACTTGAGTTTACTGTATTTTTTACCTTAAAAATCTACAGTATAAAACATACTGTATCATTTGGCTTTGTTGTCCAAACTTTGCATATGATTTTAGCTTTAATTATATTGCAATTTGTTCTATGTTTAGACAATTAATTACTTGTTCATGCATGGCTCACTTCTGGATAAAATCTTAGCTGAAAAGCAACAATATAATAAGGTAAAACTGTTTATAGGTTGTGTGCAAGAACTTAATGTGGTGAACTGAATATTCTGAATAAAGTAAGAATAGCTGTTTGGAATAACACGTATAAAGATTGCATGACAAAAACTATAAACTGTAGCCTGTTATTATGATTTCTCTCCCCTCAGCCAGTGAAGCTATTAAAATATTTTGAAAGTATTAAATATCTAAGAATACTACAGAGGGAGGAAAGAAATAAAGGGAGATGCTACTATGATTCATCTGTATGTCTCCTTCTAGAAGGACCAGTATAAAAGTTTATTTGGTATCATTCCAGTGACTTTTTTGTTTTTTCCAAATAGGACAGAGATGCCACCAGTGCAGAAAACCGCCCCTCCACCGCCAAAGAAGAACAGTGACATGAAGGGAGGCCTGAAAGCTGATGACATACAGGTAAAAATGCCTTCTCTCTTCTACCCACAATGCAGAAAATGGATCACAAAATAATACATTTGTTCAGGCACCTATAAATTTCTTTATTTCACAATTACACGCCATGCCCCAGGATAATGAGAGTCACTAATATATTTTATGATAAAACATAAACAAACATAAATTTATCACCCTCTAAAAAAAATTAAGATAACATTGAGGCTGAGGTTAGAAGAACAAACACCTGGAAATACTTCGGCTTTTTTTTTTTTTTTTTTGTCCTGCGTTTGACCTCATAGCCTTCAAAATAAAATGCATCATGCCAAAGATCAATACACGGATGGCATACAGGCACCATAAACAAACAAACAAAAAATGTTTACTGCATATCAAAAGTTTAAGGGAAATTGGCCTGTGAAAACAATAAGTATACAGTATATAAACAACTACTGTAGATAAAAGACAAAATAAAAGTGTACACAAGTATACACCATGCCTCTCAACCAGCTGAGTTAATTTACTGCAGGGACAAAAAAAAATGAAATTAGGGAAGTTAAGGACAGGTGACGTGCATCTGATGCTGAACAGTAGCTGGTGCAATGGTCTGAACTACCATGCACACACTCCTGCACACCTAACCTGGTGCTATTAAATATAAAATCTTGACATTTCTACCTTCCCCTGGAATTTACTTTGGTCAAAGACAGGACCATTTATATACCACCTCAGGCAGACACAGACACTGTGTGAACTACATGAGTCTCTCCAACACCAGACACAACTTTCTCATTCTGAAATATAAACAAACTAGAAGCTCCAACTCAGAGGGAGGTTGCCTGCTGGGTGGACCAAACAGTGGCAGCTTTGCAGGATGCTCTGTGAAATGTTCCAGCGCAGTACTAATGACATCAATGTGTTTATGAAAACTATTGTTGGATTTTTCAGGACATTTGTGGATATACCTTCCAAAAAGTACTTTTAGAACATTTCCCTACCAGAAGGCATGGGTGGACAAAACTATCTGTGATGCTCTAAGATTTCACACTGCTCCCTAAATGCAGAACTTGCCTCTGGGAAAATGCAAATGTACAGTATAATGCTTTGTCATACAATGTTTGCAGAGTGGCGAGGGAGGCAAAGCAGCACGACAGGAGAAAACTAGGGTCACCATTTCATCAGAGTGGCTCTAGAAGCCTCCAATGAATAAGG
Source organism: Clarias gariepinus (assembly GCF_024256425.1). NCBI lineage: Eukaryota > Metazoa > Chordata > Actinopteri > Siluriformes > Clariidae > Clarias > Clarias gariepinus. The sequence continues at coordinate 26,412,922 of NC_071106.1, read as the reverse complement.
ATGATAATGGATTATAAAACACTAACACTCAGAAAGATGAATTAGGTGGATGAGCTGCAATTAATTCAAGTTTTCTAGTGCTAGTGCTAGTGATGCTACCACAGCTAGCTGTGCTAATGGCAGCAGCCAGATGAAGAATGCCAACATGGGATGCATGTTTATTATCTCAGAGCATGACGTGAGGACAGTCTTCAGGAGGGTAAACACCATAAAATAAGCAGGACCAATTGGCATCTCAGGTCAGGTCCTCAGAGCCTACATTTACCAGCTAGCACCTGCTATTACAAAGATATTCAACCTCTTTTTGTCACGATAGGTAATTTCCACATGCTTAAAACAGTTTATCGCTCCTGTCCCGAGAAACCTGTTAAGGTCGTGTACAGGTAATTTAAGGTGAGGTCTTATGGAAAAGAGTCTTTTTATTAAGGAAAATGGGGAAGGGAAAGGGATCTAAGGAGGGAGTAGCTGCTTGTTAACTACTATTGCATAACTGTGTGACTTGCCTTTCCTTCAAGACCCACCTATTAACACACCAGATGTTTAAAATCAGAAGTTGAGCTGTTTGCTAACAGTGACAAAAACATCATGTTCACAAACAGGAAGCAGAGAGAACACTTTTGTACTTTACTTAAGTACATAAGTAAATGGAGAAACTCTACTCATACTTGAGTAATATTTGCCCCATGGAATCTCTACTTTTATTCAAATAAAGGATTTGTCTACTCTGACCACCTCTGCTCGTATCTCTACCACCTTATATGCTTGAAGGACTTTAAACTACTCTTTAAGGCGATGATAATCTTTTAAAACTGCACCACTGAAAGCATTCTATCGGGAAAAAATCACAACCTGGTTTGGGAACAGAACCATGCAGGACAGATATGCTCTACAGAGGGTGGTGCTAATCAGCTAAGTCCATCATTCGCACTGAGCTACCTGATCTGCACTCTGCCTACAGCAAGTGGTTCTGGACCAAGGCCAGGAAAATATTGAAGGACCTTAGCCACTACAACATTGGACTGTTCTCTCTGGTATGATCAAGAAAGCACTTTGAAGGCCAAAACAGAGAGAAAGAAGAGAAGTGTCTTCCTGCAGGCTATTCGGGGTCTGATCAAAGACAACAGCTCGACAAATCTTATATTTACATATTACAAATTAAACCCTTGCAACACAACTACCTCAACTGTTAATGCTCAGTCCATTTCCACTGCTCTCTTCCTGTTGGACATAAACATTTTTGCTGCCACCCAACCATATGCCATTATTATTGTTACACTACTAATTACATTACTACACATCTATATACATGTGATGCATATGCATATACATATTTATTTCTATAAATTTTATTCTTGTTTTTCCATTTTGAAGAGGAACAAACCACAGTCATCCTTCTCTCATCGTTCAAGCTTGAACTACTCTCAAAATCGACCTTTTACAATCAGAATTCCCCTCCCCTGATATTGATCCTAACTGTCTCCAGGACATCACCACCTGGATGTCGAAAAAGTCTCAAATTAAATGCTAATAAGTCAGAGATGCTGGTTGTAAGATCTAAATCAGTGCTGTCTGAGATACATAATTATTTGCTTAGCATTGATGGCTGTATCTTGCACTGTTCAACACAAATTAAGAGTCTTAAAAATTCTAGACCCTGTTTTTTAATGCTCACATTATGAGAATTAATGCTAACAGTATCTCTCGATAAGTGTTTTGTCATCTGTGTAACATTGCAAGGTTACATTGTTGTCTGTTGGTTAAAGAACTTGTTACATACAGCATTGACTACTGTAACTCTATTTTATTTAGAATTCACAACAAGCATTTACAGCAGTTAAATTTTATTTAGAATTCTGAACATTTTACACCACTGTTAAGCCAGCTCCACTAGCTTCTGGTATCTTACCGTGCGCATTTTAAAATTCTTTTATTGACATATAACTTTGCTCCAGGGTACCTGACTGAACTGATCACACCACATGCCACTGCCCGATCATAGCTAGCTGCCTTGGCTGGCGCTCTATCAGTACCATCTTAAATGAAATTCTCTGGGGTGGCTCCAAGGATCTGGAATTAACTTCATTTTAACATTTAAAACTGTAACTCAATCTTTGAGGTTAAAAGTAGCTGCCAAGACTCCTCTTGCTAATCTAGCTTATCAATTTAAATGTCTGTTTTATATACAGTACTCACAATAAATTAGGCATACTGTGAGAGACTTGTCATACATACGGTGTTTGTCTCACTTCAGACATTTTTGGGAAAAGGAGGCAATTGTATTGGGGTGATAGACACACCTCATTTTGTGTATTCCATGTAATGGTCTCATTGTGTACAGGTGTGCCTTATATTGGGGCCAATCCCAAAAGACAACCTTTTTCAATGTGGCATCAATTTTAACATTCTGTGAGTATAAAAGGTTGGTATTGTCAGGAAGTCATTCCAAGTTAAAAATTGACACAGCCATGAACACAGGACCTATGACCAATACCTAAGAACCTATGCACTCAAACATAGTTATGCAACTGCCACACAGCTGCAGGGCCGTTTGCGAGGGGTTCTGGGGTTTCCAGACAAACCATTTGCAACCAACTCCACCGCTTTTACTTGAATGCCAAACGCCTATTGCAGGTGACTCCACTGACACCAAGACACCACTGTGAACGTTTGCAGTGGGCACAAGACCATGTGACCTGGGCAATGCAGCAGTGGTCTACCGTCCTGTGCACAAAAATGATTGTCGTCAGCGTTGCTGAAGCAGGCGAGGTGAGCGATACGCTGAGGTCAACATGGTCCCCAGGGTTTGCTTTGGTAGAGGAGGCGCAACAGTCTGGGCAGGCATCACCAGTCAGCACAAAACAGATTTGGTTATTGTACATGGCTCAGTCACTGCACGTTCTTACCTCAGAGACATCATAGAAGTCTAATGCTCCACCCCCCCATCATGGCAGAATTGTCACAGCTTGACTTCAGGAAGTTGGAGTGCATCATATGGTATGGCCATCAATGTCCCCTGACCTAAACCCCATAGAGCACGTCTGGGACCAGTTGAAGCAGAGACTGGATGATCGTACCCCACCTCCACGTGACCTGGCAGAATTGCGTGTAGCACTTGTGAAAGGAAGGAACGCATTGCCTCAGAACAACATCATGAGGCTAGTGAGGAGCATAAGACATTTTTGTTATTTGGGGCTATCCCTGTTATTGTCTAAATTTTTGGGGTTTAAATATTAAACTAATGAAAATGGTGTTTCTTCTCATACATTATTAGTAATATCAAAGGGAACTTTTACTTATTTTATTCATATTCAGAGTAAATAGGAAAAGCACTCGTGTAAATAACAATGTCCCTAACTTATTGTAAGTAGTATAAACTTATTTTTCTTACTTATATTAGTGATGTGACTTCTACTAATCAATCACTGATTGACTCATTTTATTTGGTTTTATACTATATTTAATCTTGCAGATTGTCTACTATTTCATTCTTAATTATTTTATTCTCAATTCTTTATTAAATGCTTGTTTTTGTTTCTTACCTTTTGTGTTTAATGTAAAGTGTCCTTGGGTGCTTAAAAGGTGCTTATAAATAATATGTTTTATTATAACTGGGAATTTAGCAAGCAAATGTATGTCAATTTGTGGAATGAAAAGTTTTACAGTTAATAATCCAGGTCATCACATATGTGTTTATCAAAGTTGTGCTAGGAGCTATCAACCACACATTCACCAAAATCATGTCTTTTATAAGCTTTGTTTTTTGCACAGGGACACAAACATGTTGGAACAGGTAAAAGCTTCCCCAAACTGTCAAAACAGCTACACCATTATTCCTCCACCACTAAACTTTTTTGTCAGCGCTATACTGTATACAGTATATTTTGGTTGGTAGCATTAATCAAACTGCCAGATAGTGAAGCTTACTTAACTGCTCCAGAAAACACATTTCCAAAGTGCAGTGGCATGCTTTACAACATTTCTATGCATCTAACATTACCAGTTGCAGTTTAATACAACTATTGCTCAGACACACTTGACAAGGTACAAGGTAGGCACAGGTCAGGTTAGACTGAATTGAAGACAAGATGGGATTCTTTAACATTTGCCATGCTTAAAGTCACTGAGCTCTTCAGTATAACCTATTCTACTGCCAATGTTTGTCTCTGTTTGCATAGTTCATGCAACTATTAGCGATTATTGTGGCATTTACATTGAATCATTAGGAGGAGTGTTCATATTCTTTTAGATATACATATATATACACACACACATTTGGCAGATGTCTCTAATCAGAGTGAACTACATTGTCATTATCTCATTATACATCTGATCTGTTCAGGTTTAAGGGCCTAATTGACTTGCCACAGGAGGAATTTTCCCTAATGTGGTGGTGACATGTGTGGTGACAACTTAAAATTTTTATGTGACCATGCAAAGCTACTCTGTTAAACAATGGCAAACAAGGTGACCTCACAGATGTGATTTAAAAGATTTTTAAACGTCTGTTTGCAATAAAAAAGTGAAAAAAATTAAACGTGGTTCATATTTATAGTTTTAAAATGATATTTGTTACTGGGATTTGATATATGCAGTAGCCTAATAAAATGATTTGCTCCACATAATCAATGGATGTTTGGCTGCTAATCACTTTCTGCTGTTTTTAGTAATTAGCCATGGTTCTTCATAATTTTCCACATTATTCTTATCACACCTTAACTGATATATAAATTTCCTAGTTCAACCAGGTCAGGAATAAAGGCATTTATAAAGGAATTTAAAAGCACTTTCATATGTTTTTACACCATATTTAAAATGCTATAAAACTTTTTTTTTCAGTAAAAAAAAAAACGGTATACTTTTCCTTAAAATAAAAATTCAGGCATCGAGTTGGTGTTAACTATAATATAAATGGTAGGAATTTCTTTTTTCTTTGCATCATCGCAAGGCTCTTTAGGAATTTTTGTTGGTTGGTTTGTTTGTTTGTTGATTGGCTTTGTGACATTGACATCCATTTTTTAAAGGTGGTTCTTTTGGACAAGGATAATGAGATGTTGAAACTTCCGCTGCATCCCCCTTACAGTAATAAGATGCTGTCGGAGTCAACTGCATTCAATGATAAGCCAGTAAGTAGTGTTTTCTTCATTCCATTACTCCTCTTTCATCTTCTTTCTTCACCTAAGTGTGATATACAGTGGACAACTGACAATAATCCAGTGTTGAAGGGTGAATGCAGAACCTACAGTACAGTAATGCTTACATTTACATTTAGGCATTTGGCAGACGCTCTTATCCAGAGCGACTTACATTTAAAAAAAAATCTCATTATACAGTGCATCTGAGCAGTTAAGGGCCTTGCTCAAGGGCACAACAGTGGCAACTTGGTGGTTTGAACCTGGGATCTTTCGAACCGTAGTCCAATGCCTTAACCACTGAGCTACCCCTTATGCTTACATTATATATGCTTAGAATATCCATGCTGGGGTTATTTTAAATCTTAAATTTGTGTGTGTGTATTTATTTCTAGATATATAGATCTATATATCTGTGATATACTGTACAATATAGATAAAGTATATGTGGTCAGGGTCCTGGGATTCGTGACATCGGTTTTTGCCTCCATTCATGCTCTGTACTTCTGTCCTTAATTGCTTCGGAAGTCCTAGTCAGCCATTTTCCTTCTTTATTCACTATTAATAAGTTAGAAATCTCAACCCTTTTAAAAATGTTTAGTTCACTTACTCTTTATCTAATCTTATATAGTTTGCAGTTGCTCATAGTTGTCAGTGCAATAAAATAACTCAAATCTCTTTGATTTGGTTCCATTGTTACAACATATCAGTTGTAAATATTAATAAAGTTTAAATACCTTTACAATGACAATTTTCAACTCCAAACACAAAATAATTGTGCCCTTCAAAAAACCTATAGCCTTTCATTTGCTCCAGAGTGTAAGGATTCACATCATGCACTAAACCATGTCAGAAATGTGTTGGCAGGCAAAAGATTAACATCTTTATTCGGAAGCAGCCAAGTTGCCTGGATCCTTGTATTTTATTTTTATTTTTTGCTTGTATCTCTCCCAAACATTTGATTATAATATAATGGTGTAATCAAATATCTGTTTTATCTTCTTTTAAATGCATGAAAAAAATAGTGGCATTGTTTTCATTTTCAATGCTTCCTCTGCATGATGTAAATGATAGCAGCCGTGTCTTTGTGACCTGAATGCTGTGACATCAATACAAAAATCTGTGGAAGCTCAAGTCCTTAATATAAAAGGGTGTAGTACTTGCATATAATCTCCCACATCCTCCTGTTTTATATAATCTCTTAATTACTTTTAATTCCTAATAAAATGTAAAAACTAAAATAATAAATCAGCTGAAATCAACCAAGCTCATGTTGATTTCATTTTCGAAACCTCGACAACAGCTAAGAAGAAATAGATTCGTCCCAAACTTACAGCTTACCTTTTTCAAGTGGTGTGTGTATGTGAACAGAATTTTTTTGCAAGGTTTTGTTGTAAATTTGTTATGGGATTAGTGAGACAAAACATGAGTAATGAGTATTTCCCTGGTGAACACTCCTTGCATACTTCATAATAAAGCGAAACAACATCTCACCAAAAAATGTATCCATAGTGTGTGCATCCATCATATTCAAATATAATAACAAATTAAATGTATATAGACTAAGGCAAGAACTTACAGTGTATGCAGTAGCACCTATGGAGTGCATAAATTTGGTCTAAGATCATTACCTCATACGAATTATAGCTCTTCATGTTCAACATATCATTCATAGAGTTCTACTTTTTTTTCTTTCAGTTTCTATTTAAGTGACTTTTGTATCTTAGACACAAAGTCTTTGTTGGTTGCTGGTTTAGAAATGGTATGCTGACTAGGTACTACTAGGTACTGTTCAGATGAATAGCACTCCTCCTACTTGTCCTGTGAGCCCTGTGGACTACTGTACCATTACCATTTGCCACATACTTACATTTGGGGGCATTGGTAGCTTAGTGGTAGGTTTCTCTCCTGCCATGCAGAAGGCTACGAGAGGTTACAGCATCGATCTCCAGATCGTTGAACGAGCACTTTACCATTGCACCACTTGGAGGCCTCCTGTGCCTCTTTGTCTCAGACTGCTGTGCAAGTAACTCAGAGAGACCTCTCTGCACTGTCACTCTCCAAGCAAATTGTTCTAAAGCTACTGCTTCTCAGGTATTCATTCCCAGAGGTGGGAAGTAACCAATTACATTTACTGTAATTGAGTAGTTTTTTTGTGTACTTATATGTTTTAAAGTAGTTTTTGAAATCTTAAATTTTACTTTTACTTACAGTAAGTATGTTTTGTTAGAAGTATTGTACTTCGCTACGTTTTAAATTATTCATTACTGAGTAAAAAGTAAATGAATAAAAAAATTATAATAATTGTCATGGCGTGTGCCTGTGATGGACGTGCACCAAAATCTAATATTGCTCCTCGCTCACTAGCTAGGCGCCTTCCCCTTCTGCGGTGTGCAAAGGGACAGGGCCGCGGAAAGATCCACGGCTTATAAGCAAACAGGGGAGTGTAGATCGGGGTCTGCCTGGACTTCCAAAGCGAAGGGTGCAACACGTGAACTAAAAGAGCGGAAGAGCGGCATGCACATGTGGCAATGGAATAAGCCCCAAGGACTTCAAAGGGGCGGGAGGAATGTGCCTTTGATTTCCGCAGTATGGACAGACACAAGTCTCGCTGCCAGAGCTTCCACCGCTCTACAAATTTCACACGGAGCTGGATTCTTGTGACCCTGCCGCCGAAGAGAAAAAGGCCGCAAGGAGGTACACTTCACGGCCCTTGTCTCCAGCCAGGAAAAGTCGCCCAGCCACAGGACGTCACAGAGGACTCCCATCTGAGGCCATGCCCACAGAGAGAGCTAGAAGGGGCCAGTCCGGCCACCCCAGTTTGTGCCCGCATGCCCGCACAGCCCATCAGTCCTCCTCCTCCCGCTTTTAACCCATTCCTTTCCCCATTTTACCTTAATAAAATTACCCTTTTTTTCCGTAAGACATAATGCAACGGGGAAGGGAAAAAAATTGCACCCCGGAAACCACTGCACTGATTGATTGATGGGCGTGGAAAACAAACGTGCTAAACTTACAAGAACGATGAAGATGGACAAAACAGATGCAATTGATGCGAATTTCTTAAGAAGCAAACCCCTGGCCATATTTAAGCAACCGCTTTGATTTCAAGTGCAAGAAAGGCAACAGCTTTTTTATGCAAAGATGTTTTTTCAATTAAAAACAACTAGTTTGAGATTTATATTCTTCATTAGAGTCTCAATGTTATTTAAAATTTCCTGGGTTAAAAAATTGATATGTGTAATCCAATCCCACAGAAAAGCCAGCATAGCACAAATGTCTAAAAAAAAAGTAAATGTTGGCAATGATAGAAAGGTATCAGAACACTGAGTATATCACATCCTGCCATGTATAGGGCTTAGCAGGGAATGGGTTCAATTTTGTTGATATGTCCTCCAAATTCCCCAGATCTCAATCCAGCTGGGCATCTATGGAATGCTCTGGACAAACATGGTTGATCCATGGAGGCCCTACCCCATAAACCACAGCACCCTAAACCGCTAAAATCCCAGTGCCAGACACCACAGCACACCCCAGGAGGTCTAGGGGAACCCACACAATATTAAACATAATGTTTTGTGTTTTAATGTTATGGCTAATCAGTGTATTTTTTTTTTAAGTCCAATCTATCTGTGGCTATCTTAAACCAGAGTGGGAAATAACTGACTACTTTAATGTGGGAGTTTCACCACCTGCTAACTATTATGCATGATCTTATCACTTGCCTTTCCTTTGAGAAAAGCCTTCTAACATAAAATGTGTTTGAATCAAAGAGAGATTTGTCTTACTATCAAAAATGAAAACATTGTGCCCATGTGTGTGCACGCGAGCGTGTGTAGTAACTATTCTTTAGTACTGCAACAACGGCCCTCATAAAGAGAAAAAAGTATTTTAAAAAAAGGTTGTAGCAGTGGGAGACTCATCTTTATAGAGAAGTGATTCTGGAAGTGTGTTTGCGTGTGTACGCACAAGTGCCACACACACTTCCAGTGATTCTGGAAGTGTGTGTGTGTGTGTGTGTGTGTACGTACAAGTTGTCCTACACGGTAGCCCCCCTTCTCCTGCAAGGAACTTTTTTTTTTAAAGGCTATAGCTGTGCGGGAGATCAATCTGTTTAGAGGAGTGATTCCAGTAGTGTGTGTGTGTGCACGAATAAAGCATTTTTTTTTTTTATATATATTGCATCTAAGTGTAGTAACTGTTGTTTAGTAACTGTACTGCAACAACAGCCTCAGTGAAAAAAAAATTTAAAAGGCTGTAGCAGTGTGGGAGATTATCTGATAACCTGTTTAGAGGAGTGATTCTGTGTGTGTGAATGTTGTCCTACAGAGTAGCCCTCCTACTCCTGCTTCTGCTCTCATCTAACACCAGTCACAATTCTTTTCAAAGGTAAAGTGCAGGTTAATTTGTTTTATTTTTACTTCATATTTTGTATTATTTTTTATATGAACATTTTAGAATATGTTTTATATGAATATATTTAATATTTCAGTTGTGAAACAAAGCAAGTTATTCATTATTTCTTATGGGGAACCTTGCTTTGATATACAAGCACGCTTCCAGAACGAATTATGCTGTATAAAGTATATATAAATCATACAGCTTTTTTATTTACAGTTCATTACACTGTATAATTACATTCCCAATATGAAGTTTGAGCTGGGTCCAGACTGACTTGCTGTCACCTGAAGTCCTTACTTTGAGAAACCCTGATCTATTGTAGGTGGTTGTACAGTATACAGTAAAAACCCCCAAGGTTTTTCACAATGGATAAATTGACCTGCAGTTGTGTTTGTGGTATATTATAATAAAAACAGGAAACTCCTGCATTGATTGTGTTTTTGTATAAGTCAAGCACAAAGCAGTGGCAGTAAATTAGTGTTGATTTTTCCTTGCGCACAAAGCCTTTTTTTTTATTACAGAGTTTGTTAAGGATCATGAGAAACAAACCATACAAAATTTTCAGTTTACAGTCTCCACTTCTACCTGTATTAGTTTCACATTGGTAGTTGACAACAGTGCCTTATCAAGCGTGCTGGTATTATCGTTCACAAATGCATTAAAACCAGTGCTAGTGATAGCAAATGCAAGACAATAAGAGACGTATTGATTAGGAAGTAAAACAGAAAGTTGCACTACAAACTAAATTTACCACAGTGGTTGCATAGAGTATGCATATAGCTTTGTTAAGTATTTAATATGGTGTTCACACAACATCCAAATTGCATAATGTTCTGTTTCAAAGAACACATCGCAGCTGTTAATTGACGCATAACTCTACTCCATTACTGCTGTGGTAACATTCAATTGTGCATCGGTCTATTCTCCAAATAATTGTTAAACCCATAATTTGACTCATAGCAGACACTCTTTTCCAGAGCGACTTACAAAAGTGCTTTGTGGTTTCCGTCATTGGATAGATTCTTACACTGGGTTACTAGGTTACTAACTAAATACTATCAGTCACTCGGTTGGGAAGTTTTGATTATTTGTCTGTGTGTGTGTGTGTGTGTGTGTGTGTGTGTGTGTATGCGTGTTTGGAGATTGTACGGCCCAAGTACTGAAGAAACAGATAGGTCTTTATTTAAAGATTGCCAAAGAGTCAGCTGTACGCACATCTAAAGGAAGTTCATTCCACCACCTAGATGCCAGAACAGAAGGCACTTTCATGTGATTCATCACTTTACAGAAAGAAGCATGCTAATTTATTATGCGCTTTCTAAGCTTCTAAAAGAAGGGTATGTAGCAATTTTCAAATTTAACATTTTGTTATAGTCACCCTTTTGTTCCAAAAACAAGGAAAATAATTTACCAAAATTAGTAAAAACCTGAAAATGGCATTTATCAGGTTTTTCTTTTACATATTTTCAGATAAAAACTGCTTGAATAAGGCATACAGTATGTTGTACTTCTGCTTTCTTTTTTTTTCATATGTTGTACTTTCTACTTTATGCCCTCAAAGTTCACGTAGATATCTAAGTACAGTACTCTAATGTATGAAACATATACAGTATATTATTAAAAGAGCAAGTTTCAAACCTTTTTTTTTTTGTAGTGCGATCTGATTCAACACAATAGTAAGTGAGTTCCATCTCAATGGATGGATGGACTATATAAATGAGTGATAAATGCACATTTTTCCAATTTTACCCCATTCCTGCTGCATTCTTCAATATTTTTATTTGTTAATATGTTGTGGGAACTTTGTGGTCTTCCTCAGAGTGTAACCGGACCCTGACCCTTTTTGTAAACAATATAGTTTGTTTAAAATGATTGACATGCAAAATGTAAATAATGTAAATCATAAGGATTACTAAATAACAAATGAGGCATTGAAGCATTGATGAAAACCTTTTGAATATTACTATTTTAAATTAAATATCTGACTGTGTGAGTGTAAATTTAATTTTTCTCTTAGTGAATTGTCTAAAACTGCCGCAGTTTTTACCATATGGCAACATGAACTTTATTTATGATCTATTTACAATCAATACTCATCTTACTTACACTTATTCAGGTTAATTCACGCAAGTTAAACTCTTATACTGTGTACAATTTCCATGACATTACAAACATAAATACATTCATATTGTACTAAGCAAAAGGTTGGCAAGTGTTGGATTGTTTATTCATTTATTCATTTATTGTCTCTGCCTGTACACTCTGTTATGGGAATTATTTTAATTTTAATTTATTTAGCTGTCCTCAATTTTTTCTTCTTCATAAGAACCACTCCTTACACTCCTCTCCGCCTTTCTTATCTCCAGAGCTTTGCCCACATGGACTGTGATGTTCAGTATGCGGTGCTGGATACTGCTGCTTTGGCTTCTTCTCCCCGGAGCTCAGTGCACTCTTGCGGAGACCTTGTCGAGTATGCAACCATCCAGCCTAGCTCTCACTAATGCATGCCCTTATTGGCCCTTTCCCTATTCTTCTGGGCTCAAGGTACACACATTAATGCCCTGACTCTCTTGTATGTTTTTTTTTTTCTTATGGCTTCATATATTTTCCCCACTGTTTAATTAGTCATAAAAGTACAGTATGAAGATGAACAAATAAAAAACCATTCAAAGGTAGCTGGCTAACAATAACCATGCTATACCAGGTTTCACCACAAGGGACAGCTGCTTTTCTAAAAACTTATTTAATATTGCTAAATGAGGCTGCATATAAGGCTGGATATGTGATGTAGAATAACTACAACTATTAACATTATTCTGTAATCATTTTGTTTTATTTTAAACAAGCTTGTTTGCTTCCACCTTTGTATTTTTTTGATAAAAAATATACTATATAAACTGTATATACTTTTATAAACTGTTCAATACTGGGTCTGTTTCAGCAGCTCAGACTCGGGCACCAAAGCTAAATCTTGCTGCAGAACGAGATTTTTTTTGTTTGATAGGTCTAAAAATCAAAGTAGCTATTGATAACTTTTACATTAAAAACTTAGTCTGTTATTTTCTGAGTAAGGCTTATTTTGTCAAACTCCTGACTCTTAACATGAGTGAGGAATTCGAGTTTTTTTACAACCTTTTACAACAACAACAAACAACAATATAATAATAATAAGAAGAAGAAGAAGAAGAAGAAGATATATGTGGGGCAGGGGCTAACTGCACAACAAAGTTACAAGTGCTACTCCAGGAAGTATCTCAGAAGTTTGCCAGTTTTTTTTCAAGCTTCGCCTTATACCATTCTACAGGTGACTTTGGAATTGTTGCTGATCTGTCACAGATACAGATAGGAGAGCAAATGCCATTGTCTTATGAGAACAAGAAACTGTCTGAACAGAGCTACAGCATGAAAAAAAAAGAGCCCCTGACATACTGCATTATATTCTCCATGCTACAGACAGTACCACAAACCTGTCCAACCTGGTTGATGTTGTTAAGGATGGCGAAATGTCTTTAAGAGTAATCAAAGTATGGCTTCCAGGTAATCCGTCATCCTGGTCATCAGCATATCAACACAGATGCCCTGTCATGGAGTCCAAAGTTTATTTCTGCATAGTGCCAAGTTCCATTCCTTGCAATGCACAGTTTCACCAAAAATAGATAAAGTGTAATCTGAGTGATTTCCCAGGGAGAAAGTAACGGTAGTCATCTTCATGGGACATATTTCAGCAAGGGTAGGACCAGGCCCAGAACAACTAGGTTGGTGTGGCTGAGATTAAATCTATAATCAATCTTGAAAAGGCACCCCAAATGGTTGACACTCCTCCCAATGACAAAATTTGAAGAGGAGAAGGGTTGGGACACAAGGGTTGTCCTTTATGAGAGGAATTGTTGTTGTACAAAACATACTGGAGTCAACAGAAGCAGCTGTATTTAAGAGGTGGGGGTATTTTGAGACGGTTCTATCGGTTTGAAGAAATAATTCTGTCGGTTTGAAAATAACCTTTGAAAAGGTTGATTTTATTCCACAGATTTTGGTACAATGCAAAGTCAAAATGTAAAGGAGTAAGTTTGAAGTTGAACAGACTCTGAATTCTCTACAGACCACTGACACAGAATGAAGGAGAACATCACTTTGTGGAGTCATGTAAGCCATGGCCCTGCCTTAGAAAACTCTGCAAGCCCCATGAGTGCCCACATGGAGAGTACTGTGATTGATCTAAGGGGACCTTTGCACAAGAAAAATTTATACAATTAGTACATTTCATCATTCAGTATCTCATCAGTCTGCATTGTGACTTAGTGGTTCGCAGGGTCCAGGTTTGATTCTCTCCTCGGGTCTGTGTGCATGGAGTTTGCATGTTCTCCCCGTGCTTGGTAGGTTTCCATTGCATATGCCGGTTTCCTCCCACAGTCCTAAGACATGCAGATTAGGCTAATTGGCATTCCCAATTTGCTCATAGTGTGTGATTGAGCATATATGAGTGTGTGTATGTGTGTGTGCTCTGTGACGGATTGGCATCCCATCCCTTGTGTACCCACCTCATGCCCTAAGTCTCCTGGGAAGGACTCCAGACCCTCCACGACCCTGTACATGGGATAAAGCAGTGTAGATGGTGAGTGAATGAGTATTTCAGCGATTGGTTTGAAGCCTGTGTCCTTCCCAAAAACCAGGCTGGGACACAAACTACATAGTGGCCTAACTTTCAAAATAGTACAAATACAGTACAAATTTAAAATTTAAATAAAATGTAGGCGTTTTTTAACCTGCATTGCGAGTTTTAGGTGTGCCATCTGTCACCGTTCATATATGGGTCCTTGTCAGGTTAAATCGTTCAGTGACAACTTTTCATGTAAATTTCCATGTACAGAAAAACAGGTACATCTGTATGAATATATTGTTTGAATGTATGTATCATGAGCTATTGATCATTGATTTATGTAAACGACTCTGTTTAGATGTGAGTAAATGCTGATTGCTGCGCTGTTTGAGGGTAGTGACATGCTTGAATAAGGGCTTGAATAAAGTAAAAATATATATATGTCTATGTTGTTTTTTTGAGGTACTGTTGTTGATTTTGCATCTGGTCCGCATTGTGGGAGTTGGCATTCTTTGTGATTTAAGTGTGTTGTGATTGAAGTTGGGCTGTTCACGTCACCACGATATGCGCAGCTTTGTTTCAGTCATGGGGGTGGTGGCTTTTGCAGGTTGGACGAAGTGTGGGATCAGTGGTAGTGCCCCAGAAAAACAAGTATATATTTGCTAAGTGAGAGTAAAATAAAAGTCAATAATAGTACAGGAGAAATGCAACAAAACACAAATATATACTCGCATTATATGCTCTACCTTTTACGATGTGGGGATGGGTGCCGATGAGCAGCTTTATTTTAGTGGTATACAGTACTCAGATCACAAAAAATAACAGAGCACAAATATATACAGTACTTGTTTGCTCTGTAGTTTTTTTTAGTGTGCATAATAATTGCATCTCTTCCTTACCTCGGAAAACTCTGTTTTTGTGTGAGGAATCTGAACGTATAGGTGTGAACAGCCGAGACATCAATAGGAGTCCTGAGGAAACCTGGTGTCACCTGAGCCAGGTGTCAATAGGTCTTACATATACATGAAAAGTTGTGGATTATTTAGTGAAACTGAGGCTCTGCTGAAAAACGTTAGGCACATCAGTCACCTTACCCCAAATAAAAGGTCTTTCAAAGTGTTATAATTTAGTTGTTTTGTTATGGGCACACACCCAAGACTTTTATTAACTCAGTTGTTCAAATCCATTCTATAACATTTGTTTACTCTTCACTGTTTTTCTGCTAGAGTTTAAAATTGTATTTTGTTGCATGTGTAATTTTACAAAAAAGTCACACATGAATTTAACATATTTACTAAATCAGCCACATTATGAAAGCCCATTTTGTGCTTTATGTAAATAAGTGAAATTTGGTAAAGATTTGACATTTACACAAATTTAAGAAGAGGCCTGGAGCACTGCAGGGCTTTAGAAAGACCTCAGACCCCAGAGGGTTAAAAATAATCCTCACTCATCTATATCTTTATGGACCTTGCTTTGTGCACTGGCACGCAGTCATGTTGAACAGCACAGGAATGTAATTGTCCAAAATGTCTAGTATGCGGAAGCCTTTAACTGGAACTAAGGCGTCGAGCCCAACTCCTAAAAACAACCCCACATCATAATCCCCATAATGAGTTGCTGTCTTTCCAAGTTGCTTCCCCTTTTGTTATAATACCACTAACAGTTGACTGTGGAATATTTAGTATCAAGAAAATTTCAAGAATAGACTTATAGCACAGGTGGCATCCTATCACAGTACCATGCTGGAATTCACTGAGCTCCTGAGAGCGACCTATTCTTTCACATGTTTGCAGTGGCGGTTTGCATGCCTAGGTGTTTGGTGTTATACACCTGTAACCATGGAAGTGATTAGAACACTTGAATTCAATTATTCGAATGGGTGAGTGAATACTTTTGGCAATATAGTGTATACTACATGCAGAAATGTGTATGGACACCCGAACATCACACCAACCATAAACATTAACGTGGAGTTGGTACCCCCATGCTGTTTTTCCTCCAGGAATGATGGTTAACTTTATACCAGATCATTTTGAGTCTTTATACTAGAATTGTGCTTATTCATTCATGAGCATTGAATAGGTGTTCAGTCGGCGTTCAGTTCATCCTAAACATGTTCAGTGTCTTTTAGGTGTCAGAGTCTGCCAACTCAGGTTTACAGTATATCAGCCTTGGCAAACCATTTCTTTATGCCTTTATCGAACTTGCTTTGAACATGCTCGTTACCCGCATTCATTTCTCTTCTAAACTTTTTATCTTCACAGTGGCCTGCAACCTTTTGGCACGAGGCAGGGTACACCTGGACAGGGTGCCAATCCATCACAGGGCACATACACACACACAGACACACACACACCATACACTACTGTCAATTTTGGGAACACCAATTAGTTTAATCTTTGTCTTTGCACTGTAACCATAGAAGTGATTGGAATACCTGAATTCAATGATTTGGATAGGTGTGTAAATAATTTTATTAATTAAAATAAAAATATATTAAATAATAATTTTTGCTGCAACATCAAATTAAACCCTATGGATTAAGAATGGGATGTTACTTCACAAGTTCACATGCATGTGAAGGCAGACGAGCAAATAATTTTGGCAATATAGTGTGTAGTCAATATAAGGCTGTGATTTCTAAATTTATTTAGGTGCATAGGATGGCCTGGGTTAGTGTGGAATTTCCCAGCCTAAAACTATGTCCCAGTCCATCCCTGCCTGGAGGCCTCATGCACAATGCATAAAAAAGGTTCGGGATTACACAGCTGTGTGGCTATAAGCGAGCCACTTATTAGTGAGCCTAATCAAAAAAGGCAATTTTCTAAGGAGCATGAAGATAGGACTTTTCAGAAATGGAAAAAGGTCATGTGGACTGATCACTCAGTGGTTACTCATCATGCACTGTGCTCGCTGTACAAGCTTTTGGAGGTAGTGTTATGATCTGGGGTTGCTCCTGTTGGTCAGCAACATCAAGTGGCAATAAAATTAAGTCAATTAACTGATTAAGTATAATAAATGACTATGTTATCCTATAAATGGATTTTTTTATTTTTTTGCTCCCTGATGGCAAAGGCATATTCCAAATTTTGAAAGGGTGGGCCTGGTGCATGAGAAATCATTGTAACTTTTTTAACACATTAAAATGGCCGCCACAGAGTCCTGACCTTAACCCTACTTTAACTCTTTTTAATTTGTTGGGTAAGAGTATTATATGTGCTTTTTAAACATCCGTGTTTATGAATTAGATTTGTGCTGGTTGTAAAACTGATTGTAGAAGTTTAAAACCCACAGCTATACCTTCTAAATTTAAATAAACAGAGTGAACGTCTGTTTACAAAAATATGCAAAAATATGTTTGGCAAACTCAGAAAAGCCTTCCATCTTCTATATTCAAAATATAAGGATATTACCATGTTCCATTAGCTCTTTTAAAATCATAGAGACATAGATCTTTCAGGCTCAATCAATAAGTGTTAACTAAAATTTACACCACACCACTGCTTATTGGACCAGGAGAAAGTAAAAGATGATGCCCACATGGCAGCAGCACAGACTTTCTGGAGAAGCATACCTCTAAATTATACGCATGAAGAAGAGATGCTTGGTATAAAGGTGTATGCCATGTTAATGGCTGGGCCTCCAGCCTGTCCCTATGCCATTGTAATGATGTCCACCACACATTATGCTAACCTCTGCTTAGACAAAAGAGTTCTCCATATCATTTGTCGTCTATTGCATAAAAATAGTTTAAGGATCAGATGATTAATATCCAGGGCATGTGTGGGTCACAACACGGAATGCTTTGTACACTTACTTACATTGCAAGGTTTAATGCAAATGACTTATTGACAATGTTAGGTAATAGACCATGGTCAGGAAGCAATAATTTTACCAAAGTCATCATTTCCAGAGTCCTCTAATCAGAAACACAAAGTGTAATGCAAGGTAACTATATAGAAATTACAATCACATATAACCCAAGCGTGCATTCATTTCTTAAAAAAAAAAAAAGTTTTTTGTTATATTTTTATTTTATTATAGGTTTAAGCTACATAACAATAATGAAACTATGACTTTAAGTTCAATGTGGTACATTTTGGGCATAACACAAATCAAAAACAACACAGTGTTTGTGGTATATTGCTTGTTGTAATATAGATGTCACAGTTAAAAGTGTATTTTTATTTATGTATTGGTTTATTTTTAGCTCTGATACATTTACTAATGTTTTCTAAAACTTATATTCCTATTTTGATTAAGTAGTATGCTTTGCAGATCTTTGATAAAAATAGATAGTGATATTGCTTTTAATTGTAATATTGTTTTTTAATCATATTACTCTAAGTAAAAGTTAATACTGGATATTCATAGTAGTTTATACTATGTACATGTATAATAGCCACTCTGCGACTCGGTAAAAATATGCTGAAATCTTTGGTTGATTTACTCTTATATTTTCATAATGGTTTCTTTTTTTGCTACTTCCAGACATTTTGTATTAAATGACGCTTTAGTTTTTCCTAAGTAATGTCATTAGAGCTTTGTGATAAAGAGTAAGCGAGATAGACATGATTATTAGACATTGTTCCATGTTGTTTAATCAGTGATATTGTATATCATGCTTTCTTCTATGTTGTTTCTTCATATTTCTACAGAACTCTGGGACCCAGCAGTCTCAAAATCAAGCAACATATATGAACTACCTTCCTCTGGGCAGTCAGAAACACTGTTCTGAGCTTCGGCACAACTCTGAAAACCCTTCTGTTATTTTACTACCCAAAATCCCTTATACCCAACCCAAGGTAGGTTCCTCTATTGTCATGCAAACTTTCCAGCCCAACACTGCTCTGCCTGCTTCGTGTGATTATTTTTCCCTCCCAAATGAGCATTCTGTGTAAAATATCTCAGGACATCATTTCAGAACCCATTTGGGAATGAAATAAATCAAACTCAATAAAAACCTGTGACAAAATATAGATAGTGGTATGGAAAACTCCACTGTCCACTATACTATGTAGCTCTCACACATACAAATAACTGCTATTTGGGAAAATGCATTAGTAATGATTTTGCATTGTCAGATTAAATTTGATGTTAGAATTATAATGAAAATAATAATTGAATGATAAATTACTTCTCCCCTATTGCCCTAAATCAAATAAGTTAATAATTATGCATAATAATAATAATAATATCAACATGTTGATATTTATACATGTTAATAATATCAATATAATTAAAATCATATTCACACACACATAATTATAGATACCCCTTCGGTGCAGATAACCAGCAAACACCAGACCCACTCAACTTTGACATAATGTTGTGTAAATCAATTTTAATTTGTGCATACTACTCCATAAAAAAAGGAATTGTTCGTAAGTTGATAATATGTATTGTGGCCTAGGAAATTTTTTTTGATTTTTATTAGTTTTTTTTACATGTTCTGTTATATGGAGTTCTGTAAACACAATGTAATGTATGTGACTGTGGCTCTACAACTGTGTTCTTTTCTGTGGTTCTCCTTATTTGTGCAGCCTATAAAAGGCCTCTGTTATGTCACACTTGTCCTCTGGTCGTAACAAATTACAATACTGTTCAAGAACTCAACAGCAACCTTGAAGGAGTATGTCTTTATTAATACTTTAGGAGTAATTAGTAAGAGTAATTGCTAAGTGTTACATATGTAACACATACTGTATGTAACTATAGGTCTTTAATAACAATTGCTCATTAATTACCAATAACATAAATTAATTCCTATTAGATAAGCTTTATCTTTCTACTACTTAACATATCTTATATTGTGTTGTTTTAAAGGAAAGAAATATAATACAATACACTACAATAAACTAAATTCTAGTCAGTTAGGCTACATTAGGTACATTTACATTTATGGCTTTTTTCCAATGACTACACATATTTATCACAAAAATATTTTAAAACAGGATGCAAATAAATTAGTTTTAGATAACAAACACTAACACTTAAGTAGTTAATAATTATTAATATGTGTCCACATCGCCACTGTGTATTCACTATAAAAGAAAACAGTATCACTTCAGTCACTGGTAAGCAGTTTCCCCATTGTGGTGTAATTTCCATATTTATAACAAATGTAAACATCAATCTAGGTCCGGGGTGCCCAACCAGTCGATCGCGGTCGACCAGAAAGGCTGTACTTATTTAAAAAAAAACAAAAAAAAACAGTTCTTTATTTACCCTTACCGAAGAAGGGCAATTTGGAGCGCCATTTCAAAACTGTGCACAAAAGCTACGATGCAGATTTCCCGGCTAAAGCAGCTCTACGCACCCGAAAAGTCCAGGAATTGAAGAGGCAGTTAGCAGCACAGCAGTCTATTTTCACCAGGCCAAACACCAAGGGTAAGGCTGCAACTATAGCATCTTATCGCGTCAGTCACGTTCTTGCAAAACACAAGAAGTCTTTTAAGGATGGCGAACTTGTGAAAGAAGCATTTGTCGAGGCTGCAGACGCACTATTTGGTGACTTCAAAAATAAAAGTGATATTATAGCTGCCGTTAAGGACGTGCAATTATCCCGTGGCACTGTTACATGGCGATGTGAGGGAATGGCAGAGGATGTCGAGGCGCAGTTAAGGAAGGATATTGAACAGTGTGAATGTTTTTCTCTTCAATTTGATGAGTCGACTGATGTTGTGGATGTGGCACAGCTGTGTGTTTTCATTAGAATGGTTTTTGGAGACATGGGTGCAAAAGAAGAGCTGCTCACCATTTTGCCATTGAAAGGACACACTAGAGGTGAAGATATTTTCCAAGCTTTCATGGAATTTGTCAACAAGACCCAACTGCCCCTCTTTAAACTCATCTCTATCACAACGGATGGTGCTCCAGCAATGGTGGGCCGTACTAATGGGTTCATTGCATTGTGCAAACAGAGTGAATTCTTCCCAGACTTCCTTAATTACCACTGTATAATCCACCAGCAGGCATTGTGTGGTAAGAGTTTAAACATGAAAGAAGTGATGGATGTTGCAATGAAGATTGTGTGTTCCGTTCGGGCCAGGAGTCTACAGAGAAGGTTATTCCGTGCTCATTTGGAGGAGACCGGTGCAGAACACACAGACCTGCTGCTGCACACGGATGTTAGATGGCTGAGTAAAGGTAAATTTTTAGCGAGATTCCGGGAGTTGCTGTCTGACATTAAAGATTTCCTGAAACTTTTAAAACATGCAGAATACGCCCAGTTAGAGGACCACCAGTGGCTATTGGATTTAGCATTTCTGACCAATCTCCCTGCTGAATGATTTTAATTTGGAGCTGCAGGGTAAAGACAAACATGTAATCAACATGATCAGTTCAGTGAACACATTTAAAAGCAAGCTACAACTGCTTTCAAGTAGGCTGCAACACTGTGACCTGCGAAACTTTCCTCACATGCAGGCAGAACTTCGGAGTCAGGGCAAAGACTTTGCGCAGCTTGACAGTGCACGTTATGAAGAGCAAGTTCAGAGCATCTTGTTAGAATTTGAGAGGCGCTTTACAGATTTTGCATCCATTGAGCCTGTTGCCAGCTACCTGTGTTTTCCATTTGGTCCAAGTAAAAATTGTATTACTGTTTCACTTAGATAACTCTGCTGTTGAGAATGAGATTCTCACACTGCAAAATGACATTGAGATCAAATCCAGGGCAACACCTGGCATGACTGGACAGTTCTGGAACTTACTGCCAGAACAGAAGTATCACAACCTCAGAATATGTGCTTTCAACTTGACTGCACTTTTTGGATCAACCTATCTGTGTGAGTGTGCTTTCTCTCACATGAAAATTATCAAGTCAAAGTACAGATCTACAATGACTGATGACCACCTTGTGGCCTGCTTAAGGCTTGCAACCAGCTCCTACTGCCCTGACTACGAGAAACTAGCTGCTGCCTCCCAGTGCCAGAGTTCCCACTAAGGTAGAGAAATAACTTTGTCACTACAATTAGACTATGTTTTATTATATATGGATTGGGGCTACTTTCTGTTTGTTTTGTGCACATTACTGTAAATATGTAAATATGCTATGAGTAGCAACTGGCTTTCTGTTTGGACTGGTAGATCTCGGCACACTGACAAATTAAAAAGTAGATCTTTGTTCAAAAAAGGTTGGGCACCCCTGATCTGGGTGATTCATACAACTTGGACCATTTGTATGTATACACAACAGTGCAGTAAAATTATTTAATTCGTGTTTTTAACGCAGAACACAGTATATTAAATTACTTTTACTTGAGGCTGTCATTTAAGGTTCAACCACAGAAGTGATTCTGGTGTAAGCTCAATCAAAATTCCTCAACATATTTATGTAATACTAGTTAAGAGGACATACACAGTGTACTAGAATTTTATACAGGATTGCAGAGTTTATCCTGTGATAGATATACTACTATTTTTACAATATTGTTATAAATATAATAAGGTGTTTAATAAGAAGTTGATCCTTAAATAAGATGAATCTCAAAAACATTACTGTGGCTACATGGACATAAGTTTTAACATTACATACATTTGTACTGACTAAAGTGTTACTCTAAAGTATAGATGTAGGACCTATGCTGGCACTGAGAGCACAATGTCACTACACCAATATCTTCCTGAACACTTTTACTTTTTATTGTCTTACTTTGTCTTACTAATTCTTTTAGTTCATTTTAAAACATTCTAGCGATGTACAATATTTACTTTCTTGAGCTATTTTTTCAGTTTTTTCTCCCAATGTACCTCCATGGTGGTGACTTAGTGTTATCTATTTTTTTGTACTCGTAAATGTGCATATTGTAATGGACATTTTTTTTCATTCAACAATAGTTTTGTTTATTTATATATATATATATATATATATATATATATATATATATATATATATATATATATATACTGCACAAACAAAAGTGTGTAAGTGCTGACAGGATGTCAGGCCATGATTAACTGGCGAAGTGACGTTTCTTTATTTCTACAGACAAATTACAACCATGCTAGTAACATGGCACATTGTGAGAGTAATATTGCTTTTAAACAACAGTGCTATAAACAAAAAAATTAATATGGAACAACTGATGTTTTATACACACCATGACTATTTATTTATTTATTTATTTATTTATTTATTTGATGCTTGCACTATCAATGAAAATAATGTAATAATGTAACAAACATTGCCTAAAATTGGTATAATTTCATGCAGCAAACACAGACAAGCAGAGTGACACAAACTGTGAAATATACCAGTGATACCCTAAATATTAACAATCTTGAAATGACATTTTTAAAATCAAATTAGTGATTGTATTGTAATTGTAGTATAAAATGATTATACTGTCCATCTACTGTATATGTGTTCATGCTAACCTGGAATTGGCAATGCCTTTTTGTACAGTATTATGTAAGTACACAATATTTATATGCACCTGCTTAACAAATGTCATCAAATTTTTCATTTTTGTTCATGACTTTTATTAATCTTATTATTTTCTGTTTCTATTAGTTAATATAATAAAGGTAGTTGCAGTTTAAATAAATAATTGCTAATTAATTAATTAATTAATTAAATAATGACAAATACCTAGTATTATAGAAAGTAAAAATGTGATGTATTGAATCTTGGCAACTGACTATTTTTCCTATAAAAGCAAATGAGATGAATATATGTTATGACACTCTCAGCCACAATTCATTAGCCTTCTGTACTGTAGGTTTAATAACAGTGCTCTGATCAAAATGCATCCAAGAAATCTTATTATAATTGTCCAAATCATCTAATAATAATAGTCTTTGGTTCGGCTTTAACATAGAAAAGATATAATTTGGTGTGGTAAAAGGCCCACTAGTGAGTTGACAATTGGCTGCAGTCAAATACATAGATAAGTGGGAGTTCTGAATGTCAGGAGACCCTGGCAGGTATGTATTGTGAATAGAGGCAAAGTTACCTAAAAAAGTAGGGTTGTATTTAATCCTTCCTCATTGACAACAGTTTGAACACATATGGGATGCCCTATACCAAAATGACATAAACTGATTAATTTCAGGAAAAACGAACAAAATGATTGGGAAGCTGTTCAGAGAAGGTTGTCTCTCTCTCTCTCTCTCTCTCTCACACACACACACACACACACACACACACACACACACACACACACACACACACACACACACACACACAAAACAAAAAATTATGATGTTGACCTTCTAGTACCTAGAGCAGTGGACTTCAATCATATCCACAAAGGGCTGGTATGGCAACAGGCTTTCAATTCAATCAGGCAAAAGCCACAGCTGCTTCCACTAATTTATTCAGTTTAACTTGGTTTTGAATAAACCATCTTTCTATATGGCTGACATGAAATTCTGTAGTCACATCGACCTCTTACAGGTACGATTATTGGCCTCTGACCTAAATGTTCATGTATTTGCAGTACAAATCTTTGAGTTAAATAACTTTAGGCCATCTGGTTGCCAGGATATGAAGGGTGAGCTATAACTCAAGCATTAAGTTCTCTCATCCTTTTGCTAAAGTGATTACCAATGGTCTGAAACATGTGGAAGCAGGTGGTGGGATTGCAGGGAAAGTTAACTTAGCTGGGTTTCTTCGACAAATTGGGCAGAAAATGTGGCACAGAAAGAGAAGAAAAAACGTTACCACTGCTTTAAACTCTGAAACTTCGAAATTGTTTACATCAACACTGTGGATTTTAATATGTAGCAAATAACTAAGTGTAGTAAGTGGAACTTGGCATTTTCCATGATTTGGAAAATTTTATAATACATTTTAACTTGTTAAATGAATGAGATCTTGATATATGAGTATCACATGCATCACTTGTTTACAACTGGGCCAATGGTTTGTCTCTCTGTGTCACTATGTATTATTTAACATTTTTTATATTATCCAAATAGTCTAAAAAAAAAAAAAAAAAAAAATATATATATATATATATATATATATATATATATATATATACACATATACAGGTATACTTGATGTTTGTTACATGTCAGCATCAGCAATGGTAGAACTACTGACATCTTCGGAGGAAGCACAATATTACACATTGCTGCCATAATTCACTTCAAAATTAAAAAAAATGGCATGCAGTAGAACTGGTAAATGTGTATGCATTTTTTGGACACTCCTGTGTGTTTTAATGGTGGGCTTACAGTCAGTGCAGGCACGCATCTGAAACCTTCTCGCTTGGCCCTGTCACAACCACAGCACAGAGAATTCACCTCATTTGGCACCCCCTGTTTGTGTGGTAAGGGAGCGGGGTTTCGTTATTCACTTGGGTTGGAAGGCACTCCATGCTCACCATTCTCCTGTCAGAGATCTTTTCCTAATGCATACTCATATTCATTTCCTGTCTTAACAGACTTTGCAAACTTTGACTCAACTATGCCAAGAAGGAGGCTGCCTGCCACATGTTTTTGTGAAATCACTTTTTACTGGCCATGGTGAAGTCAAAAACGTCTGCCAGCAATGCCCGGAGTGCCAGCAGACAGCACCGAGCATTAGTGTGCTGTTCGAGTGAATAGGTATGGAGGTCGTCGGGCCACGTCCCAAATTGGCAAAAGGGGACGATTAGAGGAATTGGCGAGCCCATGGTCCGGCCCTATAGTGAGCGTGCCCAAGTCTGATTAGTCAATCTGTCTTTGTAATGACTGGTGACTAATCTCTGAATTTGATGCGTATTTGATGTGCATGTAGATGATCTTGTGGATTGACTGGGGAAGGCCTGGTTTATCTCCACATTGGATCTAATCAAGGGTACCCTTTAAGGGCAATACCCATTTGTGTCTTTGCCTCTGGGATTCATAACAGTTCTACATCTAAACATGCACAAAGCAGGAGAACTGGATGTAAGAGAAGTGCAACTGAATCACACTTTAGTTTAAATCAAATTAATCAGTTTAGCATGCAACTTTCTGTCAGGACATCAAGCCAAACTCCTCCATCTCTACCAATGCCACGCCCAACATGATTCTGGTGGCCCATTCAGATAAATATGCTAGAGATCCTGCTGAATGCTGTGGCTTCTCCCACAGTGCTCTTTTTATTTTGCAGGACAGGAAAATGGGAAAAGTTTATGGTTTCTTACAATGCTTATAGAGAAAGTGTAAAGATGGTCTAAGGGCTATGTAAGGAAGTGAATAAACAAAGAGTTAAAGAAATATGCACTCAACTTCCGAAAGAAATGTTTAAAAGATACTTTTTGCCAGGGACTCAGTCACAAAATATTTACAGAACTGGCATGTAGAGATGACAATGAGTATCTAGACGAATTTATAGAAATGGCCATCAGACACAATAATGTGATGTCTCAGAAATTCACTTCAATAAACTCGCTCACCTCTAGACTAGAATGTTCAAAGCCTATAAAACAGAGTGACAAGGCCGCAGGAGGGAGCAGTTTTGCTTTTTTTTTTTTTGGTTTTGGTGATTAACATCATTACATATGTCATGATGAAACCTGATAATTAGAGGAAGAAAAGCAGATCCACCGAACACTTCCTGATGAATCCGGTGAGTAAGGAGCTGAATAATTCTATACTCAGCATGTCATTGAGCGTTCAGACTGAAAGTGTTGCCCTGCATAGTTGATCGACTCGACAGGAAATTTCATGGATCAGTCGATGAGAAACATCACATTTTTTGATTCCACTGAGTCTAGAGACATTGGATAGAGGGCCCATTTGACATGGATCATTTACCTACTGTAAATAATTAGTTAAATTGCACCACACCAAGATAACATTTCATATTTACTTAAAAGGATGGTAAATTTTCTAATCATACTCGGCTTCCTCTGGTTTAAAAACACATAAAGAAGTTTGCATGGCAAGGCCATAATTATCATGTCCTTTACATCAATTAAAAGTCACAAACACAAACCGTATTTCCTGTGGAATAGGAATATTTGAATGATTTGTTTAGCAAGTCTAAGGCTAGCGGTTGACCTCGACACAGAGCATATGACTGTATTATAGTATACAGTACTGTAGAGTGAGATCAGTGTCATATTTCACAAATAAATGTAACACCATAATCAATATGTAAATTAAAAAAAAAACTCCATAAACCTATTGTTGCATACAGAAATAATTCTTTAATTTGGATTTAATTATAGACTGATGAACCTGAACTAAATATACTGTATACTGTATATGTACAGTGAGGTTGATAAGTATTTGATTACCCTGTGATTTTGCAAGTTCTCTTACTTAGAAATCATGGAGGGGTCTATAATTTTCAGCATAGACGCATTTCCACTGTGAGAGACAAATCTGGAAATCACATTGTACGATTTTTTTTAACAATTTATTTGTGAATTACTGTGTCAAATAAGTATTTGATTAGCCAGATTTCTGACCCTCAAAGACCTATTATTTTGCTTTAAAATAGTTCAGCTACACTCTGCTCATGATTCTAAATTAGTAGCACCTGTTTGAGGTTGTTAGCTGTCATAGGCTACGTTTAGGTCTTGGCTAAAAGTGCAGGTCTTGATGCCCAATTCTGTTTTGTTGCCTAGATCTGATTTTTTTGACTCATATCCGATACACGTGTTTACACTTGCCATGCCATCAGAAACATTGCGCATACTTAAAGGGAGGTTCTTGGGCTACACACTAGCCAAGATAGACGAAGGTGAAGTATGCTTGATGCTATGCGATATATGCAAAGTTCACAACCGTCACCATGGTTTTAAAACAGAGGAGAATGAAAAAAACGTCATAATTGCAGCCTGCGCATATGCTTCATTCACCAAATACTGATTTCTTAATGTTATTTAGCCCAAATAAGTTTTAAAAAAGGGGGTGTGGGGGAGCTGGGTGCTTTTCCTTTTCCATGTCACCTGCGATGTTATAATTCCACATGCGCTTCCACCGGAGAATAACTTTAGGTCATTAAACCGCAAAGAAATCGCAGTTTTAATCTCAGGAAATCTGATCGGTCTGTTTACACAACAATCACATTAGCACATATAGTGGATCCTCGGATTACGAGCATAATTCGTTCTGGAAGTGGGCTCGTATTCCAAAACACTCGTAAATCACAGCACATTTTCCCGTAAGAAATAATAAAAAATTAAAATTATTCGTTCCACAGCCCAAAAAAATAAATACATAAAAATAATTAACACAAAATATAAAGTCAAAATAAAACGAATTAACCTGCACGTTACCTTAAAAAAAAGTAAAAATAAATCCCGACAGATAAGTGCTTCCATTTATTCGCACAGGCGCTATGTGTGTGTGTTTTTCTCTCTCCTGCGCTGCTGAGTGTGTGTTATGTGTGTGCGCGAGCATAATTTGACACCGTGCCGGTTGTGTGCGAGTGAACCACCCCCTCTCTGTTTCACTCACACACACACACACACACACAAACAAATTAAAGGCGATAGAGAAAGCGAGAGAGTGAACTGGCACAATGTCAAACTACGCGCACGCACACACATAACACACACATTCAAACACTGACACACACTAACAACGAGAGAGAGTGTGTGTGTGTGCGAACCTGAGCGGTGTCAAATTACGCGCACACACACATAACACACACACTCTGCAGCGCAGGAGAAAGAAAAACACACACACATACCACACACACTCAAGCACTGACACACAGTAAAGGCGAGAGAGAAAGAGAGCGTGTGTGTGTGTGTGTTTGTATGGGACGCCAAACACATCAAAAGTGGGTCGAAACCGTGGCAACCGATTAAGCCGGTCTGGGCGGACCAAATATCTGCGCGGCCTAGTGGACAGCGCAGAGCAACAATCTGAAGGAAATTTAATTTGGTTTATGAGTGTTTTGGAATACAAGCCCACTTCCGGAATAGATTGTGCTCGTAATCCGAGGTTCCACTGTACAGTATATTTACCCTCTGATGCTGGCATGGTTAGAGGATTGTGTGAAGTAAAAACAGATAAGGGCGCATAGCTATATAGAAAAGAAAAGTCTTGGCTCTCGTCTCAACTCTCTGGAAGGGGAAAGTGAAGACCTTTAAACATGCAAACAAATAGCGATAGGGCTGGGTGCATACATAAAACAAATGATATGGCTGTTATTGGCAATACAATAGCATATGAAGAATTCAGAAGTTCTTATTACAGCCGCTTAGTAATTCAGAGACAGACCCTGATTTAGTCTCACTTGCTGCTTCACATTTGTTTCAATTTACCTAATAAGTTCACCATAGAGGAGCGTGAGAATAGCCTGCCAGTGGAGCATTCTAATAGTCAGAGTTTAATATGAAAGTGCAGTTCAAAAGCAGCAGCGATTGTACCGCACACTAACAATATATTGTAGCTGCTTTATGAAACTGATGCTGGATCTTCCACTTCACACAGATAAATAAACATCTAATACATTTAGGTTTGTGGAAGGTCCAGTGAGCAAGTGCTGGAGTCTTTGGCTGCCACTGCTTCTAATGTTGTTGTTGTTGTTGTTGTTGTTGTTGTTGTTGTTGCTTATGCTCTATAGGCCTAATATGGATATATAAGCTTTTATTTTACAGCACACTTGTTTGGATTGCTCTCGTTCCAATATTTTATGGCGCTACTTTGCTATTCCAATGCATAGTTACTCTTCCAGCTATGGTCCTACTCCATCAAGCCGCCACCTCCTCTTCACATCCATCAAGACATAACCAGTCACTCATGTTGAAAATCCAAGTCTAGTGAAGTTTTCAGATATGATGACACCAAAACTATATGATTATTCCCCTTAACCAGCAAGGAAACCTGACCTAG
Organism: Clarias gariepinus; assembly: GCF_024256425.1. Taxonomy (NCBI): domain Eukaryota; kingdom Metazoa; phylum Chordata; class Actinopteri; order Siluriformes; family Clariidae; genus Clarias; species Clarias gariepinus. The sequence continues at coordinate 26,383,021 of NC_071106.1, read as the reverse complement.
AACCTTACCAGACAGTGAGCCATAGTGTGCTAGCCAGCTCGCAAAGTTCTGTGCCTAATCTCCAAATCAGACTGTTTGACACATGTAAACTCACCAATAAGGACCGTCTAATCCATGGTCTTGTGTTTTTTTTTATTTTATTTTATTATTATTTTTTTTTTATTCAAGATCTGGCAGCAACAAAATAATTTTGAATTAGGATACAGTCCAGGGTTTATTTACATATCACAACCCTGGATGGGGGGGCAGTCTTATGATTTATTGACCACCAAAGTATTCTAATGCTTTCACATTGAATTTTCAACTTTTTTAACGTTCATGTGTACCCTTTATTTTAATATTATTCTACTGGGTGATTTTTAATGTCTTGTGAATAAAACACAGCCACAAACAAATTCCTGTCATTTCCTGAGTGTTTTGGACCATAACAATTTGTTGACTCCAACCCACATAAAATGCCACACCGTTGATCTTGTTTGATGATCAGGTGCTGCACCCCTTGACTGTGCTATATCCAATTTACCTATATCTGACCATAAATTAGTGTCTTTCTGTGTTATTGTGTCATTATATACCAAATCTTCCCAGCAACATTCTGTCCTTCTACAACTTAAAAAAATGTCAATACCTCCACCCCGAATACTGCAATCAGTAATCTCCTAGGCACTAAGATTATAGCTACTCCTTAGGACCGGATAGCCTACTTTAATGTGAAACTACAATACCTGAATACCTTTGAACTGTCATTTACTTCTGACATTTTGTCAGATCCAGGGGCTATCACTTGTAATGCCTTTATTAAGACATACTATACACATGGAAATGTTCACTAAGCGTATACACCTTCATAAAGATAGACCTTTCTCTCTGCTTATTATGAGAAAGTCTGGTGAAGGCAACATAAAAGTCTTGTTCTGCACAGTTAACAGTATACAAAACCCTTCTTACACATTTCCACTCTACATACAGTATGTTGCACTGCTTAATGTGATGCTTTTATGACCTTCTACAATACCAAAATTATTAATATTCATCAGCAGTCAGCCTCCTAGACAAATACCTCATATAGATTCTTTTACAGTGTTTTGACTGATCTCTAGTCACACCTCTTTATACTTTTAAGCTTCCTGCTGATGCAGAAATGGTCAATCTCATAAATAAATCTAAATCTTCCATCCCCTACCAACTCAGCTGGTGAAACCCTGTATGTCCTCACTCTTCTTCTTTATAACTCACATTATTCACTCCTCTCTCATCTCCGGCTTTGTTCCATTTAAAACAGCTGTAATATTTCTTATTCTGGATTCTGGCAGTGACCCTAATAATTTCAATTATTTACACATAAAACAAATCTCCCCATCAAAGATTCTGGAAAAAGCATTTGCCACAGAGGTTTATGCTCACCATAATGACAATAATCTGTTTCAGTCAATTCAGTCTGGGTTCTGCAGAAAACAGCACAGAAACTGTTTTGTTGAAGGTCACCAAGGATTCAATTCAATTCAATAATTTTATTATATTGTATTTATATAGCATTTTTAACAATGGTCATTGTCCCAAAGCATCGTTACAGAATTAAATGAAAATTATGGAAATGTGCACGACCAAACAGTAGGGCGTTACAATAGTAAAACATAGAGGTGATTATACAACATGAACTATTTTTTCTGCATCGTTAAGTGATTATATATTCCTTATCTTGGCAATATTTCTGAGATGAAAGAATCCTATCCTGGTTATATTATCTACACAAGCTTTAAATCTATAGTCACACCAAGGTCTTTTACTGTTGCATTTGATCGAACACAAAGGCTATAAAGTGCTCTCCCTATCATCCGGAGATCGCAAGTTCGATCCCCGGGTGATGCTGTAACCTCTCGCAGCCAGAGGTCTAGAGAGAGCTGATTGGCCGAGCTCTCTCACAGGGGAGGGATGAGAAGTACTTCGTGCTTCCACATCAATGATGACACTACAGCCAATCAAGTCTGTAAGCTCACGCAAGCGGAAGAAGCGGATAGTGTGTTACGCCGCCCCTAACAGTATGTGAGCTAGCATTTCGAAAAGATGCGGTCGGTGACGTCACGTGGGTCAGAGGAAATATGTGATAGTCTGCGGCCCTCACGACTGAGTGGTAGTAGAAGCTTAATGTGGGAGCCCCCTAGTGACGGGAAGGAATTGGATGCGACAAAAAATTGGGGAGAAAATCGGGGGAAAATCCTAATTTCAATTTTCCCCTTTGTACAATTTTTGTTTGGAAATGTCTGACTTCCTTCTCTCTCAACAATTGCTTAAATGAAATAAAAACTTGCTTTTCCAAGTCTAATAGCTTTTTACTTTGTATTGATAGTGATCCCCCCCTAAGTTTAAAACCTGGGAGTCATTTTTGACAGCATCTTATCTTTTAAACCCCTTACTAACAATGTCTAGGATTAATTTCTGTTGCATTGCGTGTCTCCGCCCATCCCTTACTCCACAAACTGCTGCCATTCTCACCCATGCATTGACCATCTCACACCCTGCTTACTCCAATTCACTTTATCTGGCCCACATAAGCTCCCTCTATAAACCTTAACTAATCCAGAATTCTGCTTTTTGTATCATAGCTGATTCCCATCATGCATCAGACAGTTTTTATACAGTTCTGCAGCCCTCTCATACTCTTCACTCCTTTTCATCAATGCTTATCTTTAAACCTCTGCCTGTAAACCGCCATGGGCTCTAGATCCTTTAGTCACATTGCTGCCCATGTCTGTGTACAACTCAAACACAAACTCTTTATACATATTAAAGTCACACCTCAAGACCTATCTACTACAAGTGCTTATTCAACATGATTTTAGGCTGCACTGAAATAAAATCTTGTAAATCACTTTACTGGTGAAAACTCTGTGATGACTGTTTTATCTCATACCGTTCTTGTATTTTATTGTTTGCTGTTATTATTGTAAGCTGTTGCTTGTTTGTATATTTTATAGTGACTTAAGTCACTTGACATGAGCCTTTAAATAAAACATTATTATTATTATTATTATTATTACAACCCAATACACATAAACTATCCTACAATGTTTTTTAACATCTCTTAGCAAGAGAACAACTCAATGTTTCAAAGAAAGCAGATATGTTTGATAGAATAAAATTATCTGCTAGTTCTTTTGACATTTCAACATGATTCTAGCTTTGTTTTGTTTGTTGGGATAGTGTAGTGTCTCCTTATTTAATTTTCCCATCTTGAAACAAATGGGGAGAACCAATCATATAATAGATGTGGCTAGCATTCTAAAGCCTGAGAACTGTCATGTTGTGTTTGATTTTTAACAACGTCATAACATTTTGATCTCACATGCAGTTTTAACAATCCCCTATATTTGGCTGGATTTGTCTTAATTTATATTGATGATAACTTGATAGGATGTTTGATTTTTTTCTTTCTAATCCACAATGTCAAAGCAACACAGTTTAACCCAAAATACAAGTTAAGGCATCCAGGTTTGTACACAACACCATGCATGCAGCCTGCAAGCCAGTGAAATCCAGCGAAATCCAGCATGCACAGTTTACCATGTCTCGGTGCACAAAACAAGAATAAGGAAGGTGTTATAGAACAATGGGACAAAAGTTTTATAAATAATACTTATGATTTTATTTGAACTCAAATATATATACAATGTGCAAATCATTATTATGTTTTAGAACACATGAACACACACACACATACATATATATATATAAAAAGAATTTTTTAATTAAGAAGATTATTTAAGAAGAAAGAACCTTGTAATTTAACTTACAGGCAATTGGTTTATCACATTGCCAAAATGCAAAATAGACAGTACAGTTGTCTATTTTTTTTTCATTATTTGTCAAACCACTCTGAAGCACCTGTACGCCTGCAGATTAATGCAATTTAATGCAGTTTTTTGCAGTTATCCAATTAGTGTATGCATAAAATCTTGCAGATACAGTTCATACAGGAACTTTAGTTAATGTTCACACCAAACATTAAAAAAATATGTCACGGTTGTTGATGTCAGGTAGATTGGTTTGAGTATTTGGTAAACTGCTGATCTTCTGGGGTTTACATACATTACATAGTCTCTAGTGCTTTAGTGACTGAGTGTATACTTTATTTTAAACTTCTGACTCAATGTATGAAATAACTGTTTTTTTTTTTTTTTTTAAATGTTCTCTTCTCCCCAAAAAATGTTTTTAAATTACATTTAATTATTGCAGAAAATGCAAAAATACAGCAGGTTTAGCAGCAGCAGTGGGGCAGTGGCAGGAATAGCGGACCAGGAAATTTTAGCACATTTTATAGACACAACAGAGATTCAAGAGTGCCTGGGAAAAAAGTGCCTGGGCCGCAGTAGAGCTCTATATCTTGCTTTAAAACTTGACATTTCATTAAGTTTAAACAAGATTTAAAAATTGCTCCCAGAAAAAAAAAAAATCTCTAATTCCACCAGTGTCTTAAAATTTGCCATTAAAAAAAAACACCAGTATTACATAAAAGAAATTAATTTAATGACCCCCCTCTTGCATGAGTGAGTTTAACATTGCACCATTAGACCAACCACTAGCTCTACATGTTGTACCTCCAAAATTACATTACACTAGCTCATCCTGCAGCATATGCTGGGCCTGAAATTTAATATCTACTTTAGTTTTCTGCTTCCTATTGATAAAAACTATCAGGGGACAGGGGTAGCTCAGTGGTTAAGGCATTGGACTACGGTTCGGAAAATCCCAGGTTCAAACCCCACAACCACCAAGTTGCCACTGTTGGGCCCTTGAGCAAGGCCCTCAACCCCCAACTGCTCAGATGTGTAATGAGATAAAAATGTAAGTTGCTTTGGATAAGAGAGTCTGCCAAATGTCTGCCAAATGTCTGCCATGCCCTTGTCCACCACCCAAAGCACCTACTGTACAATGGGCATGTGAGCATCAGAAGGAGATCTTGGAGCAGTGGAAGAAGGTGGATAATCTGGATAATAATGGATTTGTTTGAGTTGTATGAATGGCTGAGTGACAGTGTGTCAGTTATCTGGGAAGGAGGTGGCACTTTTAAAGTGCCTTGATTAGCCTGAGCTGGTAGGTAGCTCGTTAGAGGCAGGTGATATTAATGTTATTGCTCATCATGTATGTTTCTAAGAATTTTTTTTTAACTAACAAATTACAGATGAAATGATACATGTTTGGGTAATAGAAATTACTTAACTGAGACTGGATTTAAATGAAAGGCATTCCACTTGGTTAAATGTTCAGTTAAGTTAAATACACAGTTCTATTTTTTTATAGACTGTAGTATATCTTTTTTTTTTTTTTTAAGATTTTTTAAATATGGGGCCAGTGGTGACGCAAAAGGTTGAAGCTGTGGGTTACTGAGTTACTGATTGGGGATTCACGCCCTAGTATTGCCTATTCTATTGTCTAGCCCTTGAGCAAGGCTCTCAACCCTATTTGCTCTATAAGGGCGCTGCATCCTGGCTGACCCTGCGCTCTTACCTCAGCTTCCTACCTGGGAATTATTTCACTGTGCTGCAGTACATGTGACAAATAATTGAATTAAAAGAAGTCTAAAAAGTTTTTTTCCAATATTTAAAACATGCATAGAAAGTTTTATACTGTAAGGTGTTTCGCTCCAGGTGTCATTTTTTAGGTATTTTACTAACATTAAAATATCAACGATGATGTTGTTCATAGAGACAAAGGAATTACCCAGTTCTGGGTTATAGTAGAAACATGGTGACCCATAAAAGGTTCATTTTAAGCTTAAAAAACACAAATGATTCAGGTAAGTGTACATCGGACTACAACTTGGATTAATATGGAACACAACCAAATAAAAAAAACTTGACAAGGATAGGTTTTTCCACAGAAACAAATATTTACAGAAACACAGTACATATTTTCTTTCCCATACTTATGACTAAGCTTGCCTTTCTTTGGCAACTTTTATGCCTTTAGTTTACCAAAAGAAAATGTTAACATCTGGCAATGTAAGTAGCTAAAAACTTAGCGTTCCTGATATGTGACTAAAACTAAAACATTAAGCAGTAATGTATCATTATATTGTGTCCAGCAAATAAGAAGCTAACTAATACAGAACACAGCTCCATATATCAACAAAAATCTAAAACAGAAAAGTAAAAACTTACATAAGACAATCCAGCAAATTTAGAGTTGGAAGGTAACTAAGTACATTTGCTTAATTACTGTACTTAAGTAATTAAGTAGTGCTTTACTTGAATAGTATTTCATTAGATATTTTTTTTTGTTTTACTTCATTACATCCTACAACAAATATACTTCTAATTCACAACATTTCTGCATGGCATTGAATTACATAACCAGAGTGGTGTGTGATATTTGCAACAGTAATATCACCACCTGCTGACTATCAAACATAATTGCATAATTTGCCTTCCCTCTGTGCAATGCTTAGTCATGCAGGAGGTGTTTGAAATCAGAAGTGGAGATGTTTTCAACAGTGACAAAACAGCATGTCCACAGTTGATCGAGAGAGAGAGAAATTGACCTATTATTTCTAGATTTATGTGCAGTGATTATGAAACAGTGCTCGCCAACCTTTTTTTTTTTTTATTCTAAAAGCTGCTTACGAGAGCTACTCATGTTATATTGGTAATAACCTTTAATTAAATAGCTGATTGCCAGCTAAACCAGCTGAATGAGCTATTTATGTGGACATTTACAATATGTCAACACTGAATGCTTATATAGTGTATTTTATAATTTAAAACAAATATGCACAGAAGCAGCATGTACAAGAGGGGGGGTACAAAATACTTAGACATTAAAGATTGGTTATAAAGTCGCTATTTATTATACAAATTTATTGAAACAAATTTTAAATGTACTTTATTACATTTAATACTAGATTTTAACATATACACCAGTCGCCTCAACCAGTTTCCTCAATTGGCCAGAGATGAAATGCACAGACTTAAAGGAAATCGTTTGAGATATTGAGAACCTCCTTAAGTCCTCCAGTGTGCAAGGTTTTGTCCTGTACACCTCCTTCTTTGCATAGCCCCACAGAAAAACATCACATGGAGTGAGATCTGGACTTCTTGGAGGCCATTCATGAGGTCCTCGTCATCCCAGCCAACATCCTGGAAATTGCGGGTCTAACCGCGCATCCACAGTAGGAGCAAGATCGGGTGGTGCTCCAGTGCAGGTACGATTCTAGATAATTAAATCTGATTTGCCATTGCCCCCCACCAACTGGTTCTTTTTCGTCCCTGTGCCTCATCGACCAACCCCCAGCCACGTACAAAATCCTAGAATTGCCCCTGCTCCAGTGATACTACGAGTTCCATAGCAAATAAATATTGCCTAGTTAATCCCCGCTTATTGTTTTCCCCACACATTTTTTTCTAAATTAATTAGCAGTTTTTTAATGTAATTTTAATGTATCAAGCTCAGCCAATTAAATTTACATTCTCGTAATTTAATTGAAAGCATAGCTACTGTGCCCACATACGTAGTAGCACATCAGTTCCCTTTATATTCCCTTCATCATCACTAGTTCACATGAATGTGTGTGAATATGAGATAATTGGCACTACATCGAGTCAACACCGGGTGTATGCTGGAATGTATTCACTAAAGTCAACTCTTATTGTCATTAAATGTTCATCTGTCAGTTGTTTTTACTTACAGTAGACTTTATAATATTCATGCCAGAAAAGTTGTTTAAAACACATATGAAAAACCAAATAAGGCAGGCATTTTCAGACCCACTTGGTAAATTTCATTGTAGATTACTGGTTCTACTGTGTTCCAGAAATGTATTGAATGCTGTTGAGACTTTAGCTGGACATTGTTTTGGAAATGTATCATCCATCTATATCTCCACAGAGCTGACACAGAACAGACAAACATTTCTCCAGATATTCTTATACCCACCATGATGAAGAAGTTGATCATAAATGATACACCGGACTCAAATTTGTCAAAGGCAAAGAATCTGGCTGCAAAATTCTGCACAAATTTGGGCAATAGATTACAACATGTATGTTCATTTAGTTTTGCCCTAAACTTCCTAATGGTGATCATAACACTTTAAACTCCTATGCTGATCATTACACCTTGTAACTGTAGGTTAAGGTAATTTGTTTTCTCCGTTACATGTGGTAGGAAAACAAAATCACTCAGATTGAGACGGAAGGGTAGTATCTTCCTCCTTTGCTTCCAAAAAAGCCTTAATTTTACTTAGCAAGGAAATAAACCAATGTAAAGCCTTCTCTAAGGTCAGCCACCTAACCTCAGAGAAGGAGATCTCCATACTAACCAGAACATTCCTCAAGGAACAGCTTGAAGCTCTTGTGTTGCTTTTGCTCAAACTGAGTTAATAATCCTAACAACATCTGTCAGAAAATGATCCGTACTTATAACCTTCCCACAAACAGACTGATGAATAATGCAGTGATAGTTCAGGAATTTAGGAAAGTCTGGGTCCACTCCACAGTGGGCAATAAATCAGGAATGGTGCCCTGTCATAGCTGGCAATTCATCAGTTGAAAGGTAAAGTGCAGGTTAATTTGTTTTATTTTTACTTTATATTTTGTACTAATTATTTTTATATATTTATTTTTTGGGCTTTAGAATGAATAATTTGAGTTTTCATTATTTCTTATGGGAAAATTAAATTTGGTTTACGAGTGTTTTGGAATACAAGCCTGCTTCCGGAATGAATTATGCTCATACAGTAATCCAAGGTTCCACTGTAATGTTAATCTGCACTGTACTGATACCGACTGCACTGATAATGTTATTAAAACATTTGGATATATTTGGTCAAATAACTCTACAATTACTAAATAAAAACCAGCCTTTCAGTAGGTAATTTTTTCCACAAAGTAGTTCATAGCATTGTAAATGTCAACTCCTCTCTTGGTAGTTTTTAGTGGAAGAAAGGTCAAAAACACTTCTTTAGTGGAGTCATCAAATACCATCCGAACATAGAAAATTAACTCATTACATTGGATTAACAATCATTTGCATGTAGCCATGTCTCATTGTAGTTGCTCGACTGCATTAGCAGACAGAGCAAACACTCTTCTTCCCACAGTATTTACTTAAATTTATGCACCAGGAATAGCTGATCATTTCTGCTTTACGTTTATGATCCCTGAATAATTTTATTTAGCCACCGCAGTCATTGTCTCTTTAATCACCCAGTTATTGGTGAAAGCATTTTTGTGCTTAGTAAGCATGTGCGCCACTTTAAATGAGGCCGCTATTAATTCTTTATTAGCTTGGTTAACAGTGACTGTTGTCTTTTAAGTGTTGCTTTCAGCTCTGAAGGTTGTACCTTCTCTGTTCGCAGCCTGTTCCCAGCAGGAAATTCCCTGACAGTTGAGGTCGGCTTCGGTACAGTGCAGATTAACATTACAGTGGAACCTTGGATTACTGTATGAGCATAATTCATTCCGGAAGCAGGCTTGTATTCCAAAACACTCGTAAACCAAATTTAATTTTCCCATAAGAAATAATGAAAACTCAAATTATTCATTCTAAAGCCCAAAAAATAAATATATAAAAATAATTACTACAAAATACAAAGTAAAAATAAAACAAATTAACCTGCACTTTACCTTTCAAAAAAGTCAAATAAATCCCGACAAATAAGTGTTTCCGTTTGTGCACGCAGGCGCTGTGTGTAATGTGCGTGCACACACAAACACACATTAATGGAGAGACTGTTTTATCGGAAAAAATTAACAAGGAACATCGCTAACCACACTTGCACGAGCGCATACTAACGGAATCACTGCTGTAAAGTAAAAAAAATACTAACAAATGAACCTGCACATAACCTTGAAAAGAAATCGCGACAGAGCGGAGTTTTTGTGTAAGGCAGAGAGTGTGTGTGTCTATGTGTGTGTGAAGCCGGTAGGCGGAGGGGTTGGGAGGGGGGCTGTAAAGGCGAGAGAGAGAGAGAGAGAGAGAGAGTGTGAAGGAGCGCAGTGTCACACACACACACACACACACACACACTCGCCCTTACAGACCTCCCAGTTTTGCACACACATAGACACAGACATGCTCTTTGCCGTACACAGAAACTCTGCTCTGTCGCGATTCTTTTCAAAGGTAACGTGCTTGTTCATTTTTTTTTCTTACTTTACAGCAGTGATTCCATTAGTGAGCACACGCGCGCTGTACAAACACTCTTACAAACACAAAATAAAATCTGTTTCACACACACACACACACACACACACACACACACACACACACACACACGTGGTCACAGTGTTATAGTAACGTGCGTGCACGGATGTTGCTTATACCAGTAAGAAACGAGGGGATTAGAATTAGAAATTATGATCATACTCACTCACTCACTTTCTCATTGTCTATACTGCTTTATCCTAGATTCAGGGTCGCAGGAGGCTTGGAGCCTATACCAGGAGACCTGGGGCTTGAGGCAGTGTACACCCTGGACGAGGTGGCAATCCATCGCAGGGCACACACACACACACACACACAACGGACAATTTGGGAGTACTTATTAGCCTAATCTGCATGTCTTTGGACTGTGGGAGGAAACCAGAGTACCTGGAGAAAACCCATAAAACCACAGGGAGACAAACTCCATGTACACAGAGATGCGAATCAAACCTGGTCGGAAATCGAGCCCGGACCCTGGGAGTGCAAGGAAACAGTGCTAACCACTACACCATTATGCTGCATTATTATAATCATACTTAAAACTTAATAGTTTCTTCCTTTGTTGAATGCTTTAATTGATAATGTTATTAAAACATTTGGAAATATTTGGTCAAATAACTCTACAATTACTAAATGTTGTCTAGAAATATACAATGGCATCTTCTTCTGCAATACCTTTATTGGATGTGACCATTGACCAGTCACAATAATGGTCTATACAAATGAACTATAAAATCTACAATAAGTTTAATTTATTATGATTACAAATGCCAATTGTCTGATTAAATGTCTATTGATAGCTGTTTTTAGGTTAATGGTATAATCTTTTTAAGCTTTTGCAATGACTATTCAGGAAATCCAGAATAATCAAGCATATTGACTTCAATAGAATATCCTAATATCCAAGAAGCCTTAAAAAAAATTACTAGCAAAATGAAACATGGAAAAATATGGCAATAACAAGTGAGTAAATTAGTCCAATCGGAAGCCCGGGACCTAAAACCACTGCTCCAGATCTCAGTTTATTCCCATACTGGTCCAGCAGCTGTAGAGCAACACCATTGGTCCAGCCAAACCCCAGCTGTAAAAGCAAGTGCAAACATGACTGATTCAAGATCTACTGTAAAAACATGTTTTTAAAAATGTGATTTGGAAATTTGACTGCATCATTTTAGATGCACATTTAGTGCTCTGGCTATAGCTAAACTGAAAATGTATACTGTGTACTTCCTAATCTTACAGTTTATAAGAAAACATTTATTTATTTAGCTCTTAGTCATCTTAGTGACCCTTTTAAACCATGACGACATTTGAAAAATAAATTGCTTAACAATAATATTAATGTAGTGTATTGTATATTATGCAAAGTTTTTATATTGTTAAAGAAATACAGCATTTAATCTAAAAAGTACACTTTTTAAATAATTCACATATAAAATTAATGTAAACAGGATTACAGGAACAGTACCTGAACTTTATATTCACCACCTCCTCCGGGTTTCCCATCTCCACTGACATCATACTGCAACAGATACACATCAATACATTGCTACTGTATATATGTTGTTTGTTCCAGTTGTGTGCACATTATATTGGAGTATGAATAAAATCTCTGTGAGCTTAAATTAAGGATATTAAAATTTTATGTGTAGGAATGACAGCACTTTTTATATGTGATCCCCCACCCCCTTTTTAAGGAAAAAAAATGGTGAAAAATTTTATAGTCTTCTTTTATACTTGATTACAAATTCTTTGCAGTTAATGACTGCCTGACATCTGGAACCCACAGACATCACTAAACAATTGGTTTATTTTCTGGTGAGGCTCTTCCAGGACTTGGCTCCATCTGTCCTCAGTACTGTTCAAGAACTTCTGACCCCCGGAAGCGTTCTTGATCTGCTTAACTGTTCTGAACAGTTCAAAATTATTATTTTGTTTTACCCCACTTTTGCTTTCTGTGTTCTGCGCCTTTTCTTCTTCTTAAGCTTATATCACATTAATATTATTATTGTTATTATTATTATTATTATTATTATTATTATTGTTATTTTAATTATTTCTATTACTATTATTATTATTATTATTGTTATTTTAATTATTTCTATTACTATTATTATTATTATTATTATTTTCTATTATTATTATTTTCTATTATTATTATTATTATTATTATTATTATTGCTATTATTATTAATAATAATAATAATAATAATAATAATATAAATATGTACTAGTTTTATGTATTAAAAACTACTTTTATGTATTAAATATGTACCAATTTTTTTGCTAATACTGTGAGGGGATTGTTCAGCCCACTTTTGTTTCACTGACAGTTACAGCTTTTGCAGACCTATTATCTGTTATAAACAGTTGCGCAAATGAGTTTAAATCCTTTAAAAATGGCATATATAAAGTGCTGTAATTGTGTGTATAGTAATTATGTAACAGTGTGTACTGGATGTGAACACCCTCAAATAAAGGCTTATGGGTTTACTTTTACCTCTGTCTAACTAATCAGTGACAGTGTAATCTATATATTTATATAGCTGAAATAATTATAAGAAAAACAACAGGAAATACCTTTTCAAACATGGCATCATATTTATCATAAGCGAGCCAATTTGTCTGAATCCACTTTTGAGCCAAATCAGAGGCAAGATCTTTGGAATCTACTGAATCAAGCTGTGACAGACCTGGGAAAAACAATAAAAGATGGAGATTTTATATTAAGTTTTATACCCAATGTTCAAAAAGATATCAAATATGCCTGGATTTTATTCCAACAAGCCTGTAGATACATGCAGGACATAGTTAGTGACTAATTAAATGAACCATGAAGCTTAAATGTAAAAATTTTGTCCTGGCATATCAGGACACACTGTGTTAAAAGCAGATAAAAATCCAAAAAGAGAATTCTTGTACATTTTGATTTTGTAGTCTGACTAGATATTTGTGAATTACATTTTTTAATATCTCAATATCTATTTAGTGCCATGGCCTCATTTATAGCCAAACTGGTAGCAATCAAGTTGCGGTGTGTGTGTGCAGTGTGTGTGAGTGTGTGTGTTTGTTTGTGCGTGTGATTTGTTTCCTACCTTCTATGAGCATGTGCTGAAGTGGAGGCCAGGCATTAGGCATGTCCCATTGCTGGCCACTCTGACTCAGAGAAGTGGGAACACCATTGGCATAGTTCAGGCCACCACTCCCCTTCACAAAGAGAGATACAGGATACAGTAAATAAAAAAGACACATCTGGAAGGTGCTTACATGTCTTTTGTCCCAGTTCACAAACGTCATAGATTCAGCACAAAAATACACAATGCAACCCACCAATTAGGTCGTGCTTTCCTGATGAATATTAAAATCAGGCCAGAGCTGCATTTTGATCACCTGCTAGTTCTCTGTGCAGTGGACTGTGCTGAGCATTCAGCCATATTGCAATACAGTGCAAAACAAATTTCTAAGAATGCTCAGAAGAAAATTTAGCCGGCATTAACCGTATGAACAAAACAGTAGAGCTGACTAGGATACAAATTCAGAGAGGGAGTCTCACAACCATCCAGGCCATTTTTTATTCTGCTTTTCTCATATTAAATTATTGCTTTTAGTTATGTTTCTATAATACTGCAGTTTATAGTGGCCTTATAGTAGCACATTTTGGTTATGTAATACATATATAGATAAGCAATACCTATACAAAGTTATATCACATAACATTTGAAATGTATTTTTACACAATCAAGTAAACAATTAAACAAATTATACAGCTATATGCATGGTATATAAAAAATATTATAATGGTTTGCACATAAAAAAAAGAACACTTGCATTTCTGAGGACTTGCTTTATAACATAATTACTACTTTTAAACAAACATAGTTTAAAAAAACACCACTCACTCTGAGATACTGTACAGCCTGATCCCCCATCTCAGGCTGAGAAAAACATCGTGCCCACAGAGGACTGAGGTTGGTGGGATAGAAAGCATAATTCCTGGTCCTATTCAACAAGTTATAATCAAACCATGCTCCCTTCTTTGAATCCCATAAAACACTCTCTATAGCCTTCAGCCTGGCAGAGACTGCATTGTCATATACAAGTGCCCTTTCCTCATCACCTGCAGAGAACAAAGGCATACAAAAGTTACCCACTATATTAATATTGGTAGATTGCAAACAAAACAAAAAAGACCAAATGGTTGTAGGTAAACAGATAAACATGGATACAGTGATTTTGTAATTAGGTAACTTGGAATCAGTACAGATATATGAATATGCTGGCAGAAAATATGTTACTTAAAAATACTTGTAACATAATAATAATAATAATAATAATAATACTAATAATAATAATAATAATGAGAAAAAGAAGAAAAATTTCCTGCATCATAGGCTCTTACATGGCTAAAAATAAATAGCTACTGAAAGAACTCAATTATTTTAGTAATTTGCCATAGATAGATAGATAGATAGATAGATAGATAGATAGATAGATAGATAGATAGATAGATAGATAGATAGATAGATAGATAGATAGATAGATAGATATTTTAGACAACTTTGTGTAACCAAAGAAACTAATTTATCAGGTTAAGTAAAAATCCACAAATGTTATTTATCATGTTTTTTGGGCAGTGAAACCCTTCATAATTAGTATAACCATGCTAATGTGTGTCCCAAACATAAAATTCTACCAGTAGTCTTAGGCCATGTCCACACATAGTCAGGTATTTTTTAAAACTGAGATTTTTATCTGCAGTTTTAGCCTTTTGTCCACATGCAAACAGCTTTGGGAAAACTCTGTCTAAAGTAAAGATTTTCCAAAACAGTGCAACACAGACAGGTTTTGGATGAGGCCCATCGGACTTCTACAAAGTGCAACCAGTAATGACATTTTGTCTAGGGTTCTGATTAGCCCGCTGTTGATTAGGGACGCTCCTAACAGCACAGGGCGTTTTGCCTTTTCATGTGGACATAGATATTTTTTAAATGTAGTTTGTGTTTTATTTTAAAAATCAAAGTAGAAAAATCTCCATTTTTAAAAATGCCCGGCTACTTGTAGACATGACCTTAATTAAAAGGGAACGACAGCAGAATTATAAACATCATCTGCAGACATGGTAAACAGTAAAAAAAAAAAAAAGTTTTGGGGTAAACTGTGAATTAATTTTGACAAAATATGGAAATTCGGAAGAAAATTAAAATAAAAATGAAAAATCCAATTTCACCAAATGCATCACTATGAGCACCACTATGAGCTAGTTCGCCATCTGGTATGCTATCAGTGAGCATGGCTTCAATTTTTGGTCTATATTGTCATAATTTTCAGTTAGTTGATCATAAAAGTTTAATTGATTGAAATATATATAAAAAACTAAATCACAATCATACTGTCATACTAAAAATCTGTATAGTTGTGAGAACCTGGCCAAAACACAGCCATGCAGATATTCAGTATAATCATATGACTGCGGGTATGTTGGTGCTTAATTAAGTCAATTACAGTTTTGGGGGGAAAAATACACTTTAGTCTGTGTATAGATTTGCTAATGTTTGCCAATGTTTTCTTTCTTACCCAGAATTCTGTGGAAGTTAGCCAGGACATGCTCATTACGACATATAAGGGCATTGAGGTCAACAGGCACAATGTAGCTTGTCCTAGTGTCCCTAAATGAGCCACTGTTTTTGCCCAAGTTGTTAATGTACCAGCGTGAGGAAAAATCCCAACCAGACTCAGCTGCTGCTTTCAGTTCTGTCCACAGCTTCTCCTGAGCCTCTGAAAAAAGCATTAATAATAATTGAGTGTCTTTCTAAAAGCATATCCTCTCTTAGATGTTTTTATACAAAAGCAGCAAATTATTCTATTTCATAAGTAATAATTGCTTAATATTGGAAGATGTACCAGCAGGTAAGCCCTCCGCCAGCTCGGCATCATGTGTATAAGATTCTGGCCTGTAGAGGACAAACAGTGTATTACCTGTTATCTTAGAATATTAGCAGTTTCCTTTGTTAAGTTTTTTCCCCATTAGTTACTACCTGGGCTGGCCAACTTGTACATAATAACGATTCATGACATGCTTGACACTATTCACTTCCACATCAATGGAGCGGTTCTCCATCCAAAATCTGTATTCATTTTCCAACAATGGTAAAGCCTTCCTGATAACATAAACAGACACACACACACATACACACACATTGTGTGAGACAATGAGAATTATAAATTCTCTAAATATTAGAATTGCATTAGATGAGAAATTACTAGTGAAATTAACTGCAAAAAGACTCTTACCTGAGAAATTCTACATCCTTAGTGGCCTGGTAGTAACTCTCAACCATTAGAGGTAGGAAGGGTGGTTGACTGCGTCGCTCATAGTAAATTCTCCCTCCATTTGGTACAAAACCATACCTGTATGATTATGTCAGTATCATATATTATGTGATTCAGTAAACGCCTGGTTTACATTGTCAGTTAAACCATTCTTATTCATCATTTGTGTGTCAGGTTGTGCAATTCGGGTAATATTAAAATATAATAGGTGAGAAAAGGTTCACCTCTCCACCATATGTAGGAAGTTTTGGATCATTCCTTTTGCTGTTTCCATCATTTCAGATAATATGAGACCATTTATCACCCAGTAGGAATCCCTGCCAAATGAATAATTAAAATTAGATCACTAAAGGTGTTCATGTGTGAGTATGTATGTGTATTCAGGGCTGCCTCACCAGTAGTAAAACTCAGTGAAGCGCCCGCCTGGTACAATGCCAGGATATGGGCAGTATATCATAGAATACATTTGAGGATTATCTTTCACATCATTTGTAACCTGAGAAAAAAGAGTAGGAGAGAAGAAAACCAGAAGACCATCAATATTTTAAACAATGACTAATTTGGCATAAGGTATATTTGAATCTGCGATGGATTGGCACGATGTTCAGGGTGTACACCAGCTCGTGCCCTAAGCCTCCTGGGATAGGCTCCAGGTCCCCGCGACCCTGAATACAGGATAAAGCGGTATAGAAGATGAGTGAGTAAGTGAGTGAGTATACTTGAATCAAATGCATCAAATTGATAACATATATTCTTTATTTCCTGTTAACAAATTATTTGGCTGTATTGTGCCTAGAATCTTAGTTACATGATGTTATTTTTTCATTTATAAGACTGATTAAAAATCTAATGCATTTAAATAAATAAATATTGCAATCATAAGTTAATACCTACTTAATACCTACACTGGAAATTACTGGCATTCATGTAAACACACAATTTACACAAAAGAGTGCATTATTACTTAACATCATTAATGATCTACCAAGTAAGAGAGTAAGAGAGAAGAGAAACTGAGATCCACAATATGTAATTCAGGCATTCTGTCTTAAGTGGACAGACCTTTCGACCAAGTGATTTCCACAAACCATGCAACTTCTCAGCCCAAATACGAAGTTTTGGGTCAGATATCTTGGCCAGCAGTTTTGGCCTGCAATCAAATTTAAACCACATTATTTTTTCCTTTCCAGCAATAAGATACATACTTTCAATTCTATCCATTGCACTTTAAACAAAGGGCTTACTTGTCATGCCAGTCTGGGGGACTCCATGGCTCAAACTCTTTCCCACTATTCACAAAATATGTATTTACAAATTTTTGTATGTCTATAAGAGGTACAGTCCCATTCGGAAACCTTTCTGTTAGTTTGGAGAAGGCATCTAAAACAGTATCTACAAGGAGTAAAAAAAAGGAACATAAGTAGCCAATGAGGGAATATCAAAAGTTAAAGACCAATGCAATGCAGTGTTCTTACCAGGTTTTGCAATCAATTTCATATCCACAAAGACCTTGTTGTCATCAAATAATTTGGCCATCTGTACCTGTCTTAACAGCTCCCCTGTGCAGTAGATCTCACTAAGATAATTTAATTTAGAAACACAAATAACAAAGTACAGCACACAGATTATAGTCAATCAATTACTTGGTATATATATATATATATATATATATATATATATATATATATATATATATATATATATATATATATATATATATATAAAATTTGATAATCAATGATTTCTACTTGGTGTTTTTTCTATTACACATCCATACCATACTGTCCTGTATTTTTTGATTCCCCCAGTCAATCAGTGCCATGTACAGTATATCTACCAGGTAGCCTGCCTGTTGCAGAATAATGAGTTGAACAACAAAAAAAAGAATAAAAAATTGGCTCTTCATTTTCTCAAAACTGAACCATTCTGGTTTTGGCTTCAGCAAGAGCTTAAATTATGTCTACCATGTTTAGCATTCTACAGGCTCTCTGCTTGATGGAAATTATAGCTAGGTCATTTAGTCTTTCTTGAGACATTGTGTAGCTCAGATGTGTTTGCATTAACCTAACAGAGGGAAATCACCTCCCCTGATACAACAGTGATCAGCAATGTCTAAAGCAGGTGCAAAGTTCACTTATAACTCCAAGAGATTAAAGATGCATTTTAGCCTGTTTGGAGGACAAAAATGCAAACAGGAAATACATTAACAGCTGCCTTCACTTACAACATGAAGTGTTAGCTGTCAACAGTCCATTATTCATTGTTATGTGATAGGACTTAAAAGTGAACCATAAAGGTTTTAAGGGTTTTGTTGTTATTTGGGGGAAAAAACATTACTTGCACTAGGTGACATTTGACTAGGATGTACGGTAGGGAGGCCCACATTGCTCTTTAAACAAGCCCTAATTCTTGACATGGCTTCCACAAGATGCTGGAAGCTTTCTTTGAAATTTTGCAATTCTTGCAGATTTTTCAAGTGCACTTTGCCATAAATCTCCGGTTCTTCCACATCCCTAAGGTATACTACTGGATTCAGATGTAATAAATGGGAAGGTCATTGAAGGACTTTGAACTCATAATCTTGGATTACAATTGTTATTATCATTATCATGTTGGAGGTAGCCATTAGAAGTTAAATTGTAAGTGATTAAATTTGTCTGCAGCACAGTGTGGGCAATACTGGTTCTGCCCTGGACTAGTTTAGATCATACCTGGTGGACAGAAGTTTTTCTGTTGGGCTTGCTGACTTTTTAGCCCTCTCAGATGCTTTCACATATGGAGTCACTTAAATGTCTTTGTCATTTTTATTTTACTTACTGCCGTTAGGATCCATTATTAGGAAGTACAGAATGTCATTTTTTATTGTAATGTAGGTGATATTCAAATGTGTCTTCCTTTGAAACAGAGTAATAAAGACAGTTTACCACCCCTGTTGGACTGTGTTGACCCATTCAAAGAAACATATTCCATTAAAAGATATCTAGAACTAACTGCTAGACACCTGAATGTTTTTTACTCTGCACTAATGTTTTGTGCCATTTAAGTTCAAGATTTTAATAGCCTACAAAGCTCTGGATAATGTAGCACTACCATATTTTTCTAACTTTTGGAAGCAAAACAGTCCAGTATGGTCTCTCGGGTCTGGTGATCAGCTTTTAGCAGCTATCCTTCTACATTTCCCTCTATCATACTGTATTTCTTACATTGTAATGTAATATTTTATCTTGCAACTGTATTCTTTTTTTTATAATTATGGTAATTTTTTATTTAATGGAAATGTTATATTTAGTTTAATTTTATTTTTATTATTAAATTTTCCTATTATTATTTCCTGTTTGCATCTTTTGTCCTTCAAACAGACTAGATTGCATCTTTAAGTAGAAACTCTTGGAGTTATAAGTAAGCTTTGCAGGACAGGGTGCCAATCCATAGCAGGGCACGCACACATACACTACAGGCAATTTTGGAACGCCATTTAGTCTAACATGCATATCTTTGGACTGTGGAAGGAAACCAAAGTACCCCAAGGGGAAACCCACCAAGCACGGGGAGAACATGCAAACTCCATGCACACAGAGACGGCAATCGAGCCTGGCTGGGAATCGAACTAGAACCTGGAGGTGCAGGGCGACAGTGCTAACCACTACACCACCTTTATTGTATTAACTTATTATTATTAATTTTATTGTATTCTTTCCCCACCCCCTTTCCTTACTTTTTTTGTTGAGAGAGCATTTCATTGCACATTATACTTTGTATGGTTGTGTCTGAAAAATAAAATTTTTATCTGATCTAATAATTTGTTCATATAATATATTAAATTTTCATTGGAAGGTGTCTGCCTGCTGAGCCACATTGTGCCTATGTGTAAGATGTAAAAAGAAATCTACAGTAAAAAATTGTACAGTAGAGTGTACTCGCAAAAAAAGTTTAAGCTTTATTTATAATGTTTCTTTTTTTGTTTGTTTAACTCCAGCAGTTTAAAAATTCTAGAAATGGTCAGTACATTTGAACTATGTTCAGTACAAGAATATCTTAACTTGTCCATAAGATGATAAGAGAAAAAAGTGGCCTTTGTTAATTTTTGAACCCAGAATTAACCTTGACATTTTCTCACTAATGCAAAACAAACATGTGCTCTATAGACGTTTAACAAAAGCTCTAGGTATGTTTTGGGTAAAATGGTTTTTATATACTATAGAAAATTTAGTGGTGACACATTTCATATTTTGCACCTCCTGGCAAGGGGGTGCAAAATATGAAATGTAAAAACTTAAAAGGAAAAGCTTACCTATCGCAAGGTGGAGGAAGAGCAGCTCCATGACATAAAAGAATAAAGGTGATCCCCCCGCACAACCAGAACATTCTCTTAAACTTTGAATTTTACGACTAGAGAAGAAACCTTTTAAATGTGTCTGCTGTACAGCTCCAAGGAGTAGCGAAGGCCAGCTTATCTAAAATAATCTATGACTCACAAGATAGAGACTTTATAACTCAGAAGAGGTTATATTCTCAAGTACTACTCCCCATGTTTATTAAAATAAAAGAATATGTCCACTATGTTTAAATAGTATGTGTGCTTAATATTTCCCAAAATTCATGTGAACCTCAAAAAAATAAAGACATACCAGTAGAATTTGTAATCTTAAATCTTAATCAGAGATCCAACAACCACTATGCCGAAATGCCTTGTGTGTATATCTATATATCTATATCTATTTACACACAAGGGATATATATATATATATATATATATAGAGAGAGAGAGAGAGAGAGGAAATCTTAGAATAAATGTAGAACATCATTAAAAATTGATTTATTTCAGTAATTCTATTCAAAAGGTTAATATTATATAGATGCATTACACAAAGCTTTATACATTTATTTTATTTTATTAATTTTGATGATTATGGCTTACAGCTAATGAAAACCACAAATTCGGGATCTCAGAATTAGAATATTACTTAAGACCAAAAACACCAATAATAAAAAGATTTTTAACACAGAAATGTTGGACTATTGGAAAGAATAAACAATTAGAGCACTCAATACTTGGTCAGGGCTCCCTTTGCATGAATTAATGCAGCAGTGCAGTGTGTCATGGAGGTCTGTGACACTACTGAGGTATTACAGAAATCCAGGTTGTTCTGAAAGCGCCCTTCAGCCCTTCTGTGTTGTTGGGTCTGGTGTCTCACATCTTCTCAATACCCCATAGATTCTCTATGGGGCTAGGTTGGATGAGTTTGCTGGGCAATCAAACACAAGGATACCATGATCCTTAAACCAGATTTTAGTACTTTTGGCAACACAGGCAGGAAAATCAAACTAGCATCTCCATAAAGCTGCTCAGCAGAGGGAAGCAGGAAGTGCTTGGAAACCTCCTTGTAGACAGCTGGGCTGACCTTGGACCTGATAAAACACAGTGGACAAATGCCACAGCTCCCCAAACTTTACATTGGACCTCAAGCAACTTGGATTCTGTGCATCTCATCTCTTCCCCCAGACTCTGGAAACCTTGATTTCCAAATAAAATGAAAAATTTACTTTGGCCCACTGAGCAACACCTCCAGTCCTTGTTGTCCTTAGCCCAGGTAAGATGCCTCTGATGTTGTCTGTGGTTCAAGAGTGGCTTGACACAGGGAATGCTACAGTTGTAGCTCATGTCCTATACCCATGTCAGTGCAGTCTCTTGAAGCACAACTGCAGTCCAGTCCTTGTGAATCTCTCCCATTTCCCCTTGAATGGGCTTTGTTTCACAATTCTCTCAAGGCTGCGGTCATCCCTGTTGCTTGTGCACATTTTTTTTGTGCAGGGTGTCAGTGATCGTCTTCTGGACAGCTGTCAAGTCAGCAGTCTTCCCCATGATCATGCAGCCTACTGAAGCAGACTGAGCGAGCAAAACGTTCAGGAAACCTTCACAGGTGTTTTGAGTTAATTAGAATAGATATTAGGGTGTGTAAGCCATAAATGAAAAATATATATGTAATCATTAAAATCTATATGAGTTTTACTTTTTGAACTAAATTACTAAAATAAATCAACATTTCAATGATATTCTAATTTGAGATGCACCTGTATGTGTGCATAATATACATATTAGAAATTGTACACGTCCTAACTTTTATTTAAAATATCTTTACCTGCTAAAATGCATTTTTGTACTGTAAAACCATGTTTTTTTTTTCTCTCAATGGACTGTAAGAGATTCAATTAAGAAACTTATAAGAAGCCAAGGGGGAAAAAACACACCCAAAATGACACTATTGGCATGTGCTTTGGTATTTTCAATGCTTTTGGAAACATCTTAAATTGCATCCAGAGTTTTTCATTTACAAGTTTTCCCCTCATTTTCAGCATCTCTAATGCTTCCCTACTGACATTTGTCATGTCAGGTTAGGATTCTGTCAACTATCAGGATTTTATGGCACAGTGTGCTTGCTTTTAAATGGGGAAAAATAACTAACTGGCAATTTAATTTATTATTTTACTGTTTTATTAGTGGGAAAAGGTCAAGTATGTGGAATGCTGCAGTGTACTGTGCCCTTAAAGTAATAGATGCCTATACTCCTACTAAATCATTGTAATCGTGCAATTATTTACCAAGATTTTATAATATTTTTTCGATTTTATTCTCTCCTATAAGCATTTTGCCTTTTTACTTCCTTTTTCTTTTTTAAGGTCACAAACAGTCATGTAAGCATTTTACTGCACATCATACTGTGTATGGTTGTGTATGGGACAAATAAAATTAAATTTGAAATAACTGAAATTTAAAATTACTTTATTTTAATGTGCAATATTACAGCGAGTCTATCATGGCCTTTGTTAGTTTTTGTCAAAAATTGCTGATATTTTCTCTCCTAGAATTTTCACACAACAATTATGTATTGTACACTAAATCTTAACACAGATGGGAAAAAAAAAGCTGATTTCAGTCCTGTCAGCCAAGAAGAAAAATTTGAAAGCTACAGTGGGCACAGGTTCAGCAACACCAGACAGGTAAATGACATTGTCTGAGAACTGTAACTATAACTTACCAGAGACTGGTTTTATTCTTCTACCTTCTAAATATTGTAGACTATTCACAGCCCAGGTCAGGGAGCAGACAAACAAACAAACAAACAGTTGTCACACAAGTTCCACCATATTGAAACTCTACACCCTGAGCTACACAAATTGTAAAAAGACTCTGTTTTAATAATCTAATTAATATACAATTAAACCACACCAAGTACACTGTCAGCACCAAGTGCACTGTGACCACCTACTTTAAAGCTAGGACTGTTACAGTGCTCTGAAAAAGTATTTGACCTGATTTGCCACTTTCTGATTTTTTTTTTGCAAATTTGTCACACTTACAGTGGGGCAAAAAAAGTATTTAGTCAGCTACCAATTGTGCAAGTTCTCCAACTTAAAAAGATGAGAGAGGCCTGTAATTTTCATCATAGGTATACCTCAACTCTGAGAGACAAAAAAAAAATCCAGAAAATCACATTGTAGAATTTTAATATATTTAATTTATTTGCAAATTATGGTGGAAAATAAGTATTTGGTCAATAACAAAATTTCATCTCAATACTTTGTTATATACCCTTTGTTGCCAATGACAGAGGTCAAACGTTTGCTGTAAGTCTTCACAAGGTTTTCACACACTGTTGCTGGTATTTTGGTCTATTCCTCCATGCAGATCTTCTCTAGAGCAGTGATGTTTTGGGGCTGTCGCTGGACAACATGGATTTTTAACTGCCTCCAAAGATTTTGGGGTTAAGATCTAGAGACTAGCTAGACCACTCCAGGACCTTGAAATGCTTCTTACAAAGCCACTCCTTCGTTGCCCAGGCGGTATGTTTGGGATCATTGTCATGTTGAAAGATTTAGGAGCATTCCATCTTCAATGCCCTTGCTGATGGAAGGAGGTTTTCACGCATAATCTCACGATACAAGACCCCAACCATTTTTTCTTTTACACGGATAAATCGTTCTGGTCCCTTTGCAGAAAAACAGCCCTAAAGCATCAGGTCTCAGTAGGAATGGTGTTCTATGGATTCAACTCAGCATTCTCTCAACACAACATATTGAGTTTTTACCAAAAGGTTTTATTTTGGTTTCATCTGACCATATGACATTCTCCCAATCCTCTTCTGAATCATCTAAATGCTCTCTAGCAAACTTCAGATGGGCCTGGATCTGGCACTGCAGGACTTGAGTCCCCTCTGAATCATCTAAATGCTCTCTAGCAAACTTCAGATGGGCCTGGATCTGGCACTGCAGGACTTGAGTCCCTGGCGGCGCAGTGTTTCATCTCTCATAGTTGAGTTATACCCATGATGAAAATTACAGGCCTCTCTCATCTTTTTAAGTGGGAGAACTTGCACAATTGGTGGCCTATTTAATACTTTTTTGCCCCACTATAAATGATTGAGATCATCAAACTAAATTTATATGACACAAAGAGAACTCAAGTAAATACAAAATGCAGTTTTTAAATGGTTTTTCCATTTATAAAGGGGAAAAAAGCCAAATGCTTATGTGGAAAAAGTAACTGCCCCCTAATCCTAATAACTAATTGTGCCACTCTTCTTAGTTGAATTTTTCAATTCAGCCACATTGGATTGGTTAGAAGCATGAACAGCTTGAATGGTATAAATAGGTTTTCACTGTTATGGTGATGACACACAGTTGTATGTTTCAGCAAAGACAGATAAGAGACACCAACTGGATAAAGTTGAGGAATGTGTAAAAGACATTAGACACTGAAATCTTAATAACTTCATTTTGTTAAATTCTGACATGACAGATCTAGTGGTACTAGGACCTTGATGTAGATTCATGTAGATTTTACAAAAAAGAACTAGAAAATCTAGTTCATGCTTTTTTTAAACTAAAGGTCAGATAACTGTAATACCTATAGCCAGAATGCAGCAGCCTTGCTTGGATTTCTTACTGGCTCTCCCTTTCCCTTATGAGGTTATAGCTATTTCTGCTGGAGTCCCTGCTTGCACTCTGCATAAAATATACATTGACCATATCCATTATGATATTGAGTATACCTCTCTCTCATTAGCAGTGATTCCTACCCCCCCTGTCCTCAAGAGTTGGCGGACACATCCACATCATTTCTGAGAATAGCCCCATGTGGTCTTGACCATGCAGACGTCCATGGGCTGTTTTTTTTTTTTTTTGTGATGGCTTATGACTATGGTCACTCAAAAGTTTTGGAACTTAAACTGCCATAAACAGTTTAGTACCTGAGCCTCTATCAGCAAAAGGGGACTATATATTAATTTAAGCATCTTTCTGGTTATGTAATTTATAATTGATAATTGCAGGGATTTATTTATGGTCACACTATATCATTTCACTCCAATGAGGATAGGTTCCTTTTGAGTCTGGTTCCTCTAAAGGTTTTTTCCCACCTTTACCCCCACTTGCTCAGTAGGGACAAAACTGACAGTTACTTTTCTTCCCTTACATATTTTTAATTTATATGCTTTTTAAAATTGTGTAAAGCTGTTTTTTCGACATTGCCCACTGTTAAACAAATAAAATTGAAGTCCTGTATTCATTCACTTGTAAACTGCACAGGCTTAAAGAACTGGCACCTACTCCATACACCAAAGTTGACAAAATTTCTCAAAATATTTACATCCTTATTCCAGTCCGTTTATGAACCCGTACCAAAAAAAAATGTTTATCTATCTGCAGTCTTGTTCTTCCAGTCATTAACCAAAGCTTATGACCAAAGCTGACGGTGGCAAAGAAAAACTTCCTAGGATGGTAATAGGAAGAAACCTTAAGAGGAAACAGACTCAACAAGGAACCCATCCTCATTTGGGTCATAAAGGATAGCAGAGATTGATGTGCAGTCATACTGTGTGTTAGGCAGCTGAAAATTCAATACAACAGTTGATGTCTTTTTACTTAATATGGAGTCCAGTTTGTTATTGGAGACTCAGGTAGACTGTAGGAAATTCCAGTCCTGAACAATCGAGTGACTGCAATCACAAGTCCTCAGAGAACAGCTATCAGCATTAGCCGAGGCCAGGAACATCATCTTATTAAAAAAAAACTCTGGCCCCTGCTGTAGTGTTCATAATTTGCGGTACTGACAAGCAGCCTGCATCCAATCATTAAAGTAGGTGTGGCGAATTGTAGGACACTAGCAGTTCACTCAGATACTTCGGCGCAAAACCATTTAATGCTTTTTACGTCAAAAGTGGTATTTTAAATTAGATGCGAAATTTCACTGGGAGCCAATGCAGTGTGGATAAGATACTGTAGGGGTGATGTGCTCATATCTTCTGGTTCTAGTGAGGACTCTCACTGCTGAACTCTGGATTAACTGGAGCTTGTTTATGCAACTAGTTGAACAACCAGACAGTAAGGCATTACAGTAGTCCAACCTAGAAGTAATAAAACCATGAACACATTTTTCTGAATTGTTTAGTGACACTAGACACCAGCAGCTTGTGGTCCTATGACTAAAACATCTGTCTTGTCAGGATTAAGCAGAAGGAAGTTAATTAACATCCAGTCATCCATGTCCTTCACGGATTGCTCAACTTTATTAAACAGTTTTTTCACATCTGGTTTAATACCATGCTTGCCCAGAGGAAGCATGTAAAGAGAAAAAAGCAGTGGGCCTAAAACCGAACCCTGTGGAACACCAAATTCCACTTGAGTAATGCAGAAGTCACTATTTAAATCGACTAAATAATCTACAAACTGTAAAGGATACTAAGATCAATGGTGTCAATAGCTGCAATAAAGTCAAGTAACACATGCATATTAATGCAACCCTGATCAGAGGGGAGGTCATTTACTACTTTAACAAGTACTGTCTCTCTGCTGCGATGAGGCCTAAATCCTGACACATGATACATTTTGTGTATGCTATGATATTTCTATGTAGATATAAACATGGCTGCTGCGCTACTATCTTTTCCAGAATCTTAGATATAAAGAGGTTTGATATCGGACTGTGATTGGACGGCTGACAGGGGTTGAGGTCAGGTTTCTTAATTGGCTTAATTAAGTTAAGTGGTTTAATAACTGCAAATTTTAAAGATTTTGCAATATAACCACTGCTGAGTGAAGAGAACATATGTCGGTATAGGATCTAATACACCCCGGTTGATTGAACTTTTTCTGCACATTCTCTTCAAGGGGAGTAAAGGATTCTAGGTTCTGATCTAAATAGGGCTTGTTTATTATCTGCACGAATTAAATTGTCTGGTTTCAGAGCCTAAATATTTTTGCCTAATATGTACAATTCTGTTATTAAAAAAAGTTCATGCAGTCCTACTGTATGTTGTTGTGGAGATTTCTGTAGTGGTCTTATTCCTAGAATAAGATATTCTTCTTCCTATATAAGTAAGTTCCTTATTCCTGAATAAGATATCTAATCCTTATATTAGATCTAATCCTAAAAATCTAGGATTATTTTAATTTTCTATATGAGTGGAGAGCTACCCTGATCTACCAACCCCCACAACTCTTTCCTTCCATGCTATTTAAAATACCAACAATTTTGTTAGATGACATTTACATAATTTTCAACCAGACTTTTAGAGTGCGTGTGTGGTCATTAGAAGGTTTAAATTTATTATCCAGCATAAAGATTGGACTACGGAGCAATAAAAATAGATTTGTGGTCTGATTAGCCCAGATTAACCCTATTGCAAAGCAATGGGTACATCAGAGTATAATTGAAGCGATGCACCAATTACAGCAATGTTATGAGCTGGGGTTGCTCCACTTGGTCAGGACTAGTCTCACTATTGTGTAGCAATAACAAAGTCAGCTGAAAATCTGCACGTAACAAAAATCAAGTGCATTCCATCGCCTGAGTTTTGCTTCCCGGATGGTACAGGCATATTTCAGGATGACAATGGCAAGACCCATCAGGCACAAGTTACAAGTGGTTTTGGAAGAATGAGGGATTTTCACACAAATGCCATTGGGATGTGCTGGTGAAGACTTTTGCTTTTAAAACAAGGTCATGACAACTGCACACTAATTGAAGCTAAAGAAAATTTAACCAAATATTGATGTGTGCTTCTTTTAACCATGCAGTGCATGTACTTGGACTTCATAAGCTGTCTGGTGTGTGCCCAGTAAAACACTGCATCAGTGCTATATTGTTATATAGAGCTATATGGTAGCTTAGTATATTGGTACCTTTTGTACACAAAAAAAAAAAAAAAAAAAAGTGCATATTACTAAATAAAAAGGCACTACATACATTAAGATTTGAACTTACAACTAGCTTCTGTCGGACAACGCTAGAAGCAAGAAATACATTCAGCACATTAAAGCAAAACTGAATTTCAGTGAGCTTTATTCAAAACAAAGTTTCCAATTAACCAGATTCCATTTTAATTTAAACACAAGCATCACTGACTTAATTGCCAATTAAAAAGAACAAAGAAAAAACACTTTTTGGTGGTCAATTAGGCTTAATTCGTTACCTAGTAGAAACAAAAAGATTCAGGGTATTTTGCAACAAATGGGATTTTCCAATACCCATTACTCCAATTTGTGTTATTACAATTTTGTTTCCCCCTTTTTTTTTGTTAAGTCCCTCCCAATCACCCGACCCCACCAATTCATCTTTACTTTTGTTTTACATTCTTCACAGTCAGGGGGTAACCATGAACAGTAGAGGACTACAGCAGTTTTTGTTTTTTTTTGTTACATGGCAATTTATAAACCAAACTATATGAAAATTTGTTTAAAAGTTTGAAAACTGGTTATAGACCTGAAATAGACCAAAAACTTTGCCACCAGTCCTCAAGTACACATGGCAGCCCTGTACTAGAACAAAAGTAAAGATGCATCAGGGCAGCAATTCCTCAACCACCCCCCCCCCCCCCCCCCCCAAAAAAAAAAAAAAAAACCTGAAAATTGAGCTAAGGAATTTTGAATGAACACTTAAGGACTCCAATAGACAGTGAGACGCATCCCAGCTCAATATTCAAAGAAACTCGTGAAGTACACTGCATGGCCCACCAACAGCAATTTAGACAGTTTCCTGAACATTCTAACTCTTCAGGCTTATGCAGAGTTCTCCAGGACATAGTTAACTAAAAGTAAAAATTGCAAGGCAGCTGCCAAAACCTTGCATGACTTCCATTCTCTCAACTAAAGTCACACAGATAGTGCATTGGTTTTTCCCTCCCTCCCCCAAAATAAGAGAATATGATCAATTATATAAACAACTAACTGTGTGCGTATAAGGGCACTGTAGAAAAGAGAATAGAAGTCTGGCTTAAACCATACAACCACAGGGAGATACAATTGAGACATCAACTGTGCTTAGTGTATTACCTTAGCCACTAAAGTCTGTTCTTGTTAACCTAAAACACCCTTTAGCAACAACTCACAATACACAAAGTCAGTCAACCCCAGGAAAATGGGGGAGAGAAAAAAAAAAAAAAAAAAAACGTCTCACCTTTAATTATGTACTGGGAATTTGAATTTCAAAAGACCATCATAGGCAGACAGCTGCAACATCATACCATAAGTGGTCAGTGACGATTGGAAACAAATACCAGTTACTTCTTTTCACATTCCCATCCCTTCAAGAACCACAAGTTCCCTTTAGCCTTTAAATGGGAACTCAAATTTGTATTTCCCCAAACAACCCACAAAAATGATATTAACCTACATTTCTTTTAGCGTTAAAGGAGGGTCATTAAAACCACTCAAAACAGAAAACGAACATTTGGTTATCTGTGCCAATTATGTTCTCCCCTTTTTTTAGAACACTCTCCCACCCCAAACAACTTTGAATACTTCAGCCCCTTAGCAGGTTTTTGTGCAATCAGTCTTATTGCCCAGTCCCAAACACAAGTCCCAACTTTAGTGCAGGACAGATAGGTAAAAGGTCTCTCAAAGCTCTTCAGTTTGATAAAAATTGAATAGAAAACAAAGAAAAAAAGAAAAAAAAAAGAAAAAAAAAAGCGGAGACACCAGGATGAAAGACCTGTTTCCTTGAGAGCTACATTTGTCATTAGCTTTTTTTGGACTCTTTGCACATTTTCTCCATCTGAAAGCATCATGTACCAGTGCCAATGGCAGTGAACATCGATCAGAGTAACAGCATTATATACCACTTGAAAAGTTGACCCGACCCACCCTACGGATTGCCAATTAAAGCTGCACTGCAGCAACAAGCATTACTACATGATGCAAATATTATCTCCACATACGTGAGTCATTGTGAACAAGGACCCAACAAGTGCTTGGTAAGTCAATGGAACAAGCAAAGGCTGGAAAACAAATACTATAGCTAAGCTACAAACATCAAGATGAGGTGCCAATAACATCACTGGCAGAGGTTTAACAAAAATGCTTTAACAGTTCAAGGATATTTTGTGCACTTTGCTAAAACTTCCAAAAATAAATAGAGTCCAATTTTTTTTTTTTTTACAATGAAGCAATCATTTCAAAATTTAAGCCTTACCCAATTTTTATCTAAACAGGAAGGGTTAACAAAAGCAGGAAAAGGAAAGTAAATGCTGTCCAGCGCTGAGAGATTCCCGCATCTTTGATGTTTTACATTATCCTCCAGCCTTTTAGCTTGTTTTATAAAACATCCATTAAAAATGAAATGAACATATTTACAAAGTATACATTGTGCCAACTTTGACTTCAATGGCACTTCCATGACAATATGTAGCCACCCTAAATGAAGAAGAACTGCAAGTGAACAATAATTGGAGGGAGAAAATAGTTCAAATTTTCCATATTCATCAGGCAGAGAAAATCACAGCAGGAGGAAAAGGCTGGCATTAGTCTCTGAGCAAGTCTCTTGTCGTATTGGAGCACTGAAGAAAAAGGGAGAGAGTCAGTCTTTACATGCCCATGTTCCATGACAACAAATGGGAATGCCATTTGAGCCATTTTGGGGGCATATGAATGATGCTGAGAAAACATCAAGTCCCACTTTCATCAGCAAAATCATAGTCAATACCCAGTTTAAGAGGAAAGGATGTTTTTGCACATCTTCATAAATTACTTTCTACTTGGTCTATTCTTAAAAAAAAAATCCCAAAAAGCACCAGGGGATGTGTAATGATTTCTTCTGAAAACAAGGTAAAAATAAATGAAGTAAATGAAGGGTAAAAAAAAAAAAAAAAAATCATGTGAAGGGACAGATCTGGTATTATTACTTTGAACAAAGTTCGACTGCTTGTTAAGGCACTTCATACAAATAACCAAATATGAAAATAAAGAGGTTCTGGATGAAAAGAGCTGGGTCTGAAAGCCAGTGGGTAATGTTCAGGTAGGTGAAAAGTAGTCACATTTTCTCAATTAATAAATAGGATAGTTAGCTTCCATCATCCTCCTCTACCCTCCTCTTACAAGTGCTTTAGAATCTTCAGAAGTGACACAGTAGTCCTTTCAAGGGCCATGACATTTTCCTCCATTATTGTCCTGTTTTAAAGAAATTTCTCATAGTGGCACAAGGAGGACAAAAAAAAAAAAAAAAAAAAAAAAAAGAGTGGCAGGGAGTGGGGGGAAAAAGTTTGGGGATAGTGGCTGGGGGCTTGGTGATCTGCAAAAACAAGAAAGAAAAATTAGAACTACATGTTTAAATATCTTACACAAAAATATTACACAAGTAACATTGGACAAACTACATTGCACTTCATAAATAGAACTTTACATTTTTTTCTTGAATCTCTAATCATTTGTGCTCATTCTTGTAGAGTTTGTCAAGGCACTTATGCATAGGCCCAGATTTTGAACTGGCTAAAATTTTTTCAGCAATAAATGGCAAACTATGGAAAATCTGAAAAGACTGGTTGTTAGACCAACCTTTTAACCTGCAAAATTACTTAAATTATGTAACCAACATGGTCTTAAACCTGTAGTGTAGGTCAAGCAATAAACATACATGTTAACTTCTCAATTAAATGCAGTACAGATTTCAGATTTTATATGAGATTTTTCTAGCCTTACCTCTCTTGCTCACAGTTTGACCTCCTCAGCACTCTCACTGTGATACTCTGCCACATACAGACTCTTATCTATGCTGCTAGGAATGGGCTTGATCTCTGTGCCCAGCTGCTCTTCAATGCCCTTCAGGTTAAAGCGGTCATCATACGTGATCAGGTTAATGGCCAGACCCAAATGCCCAAAACGACCTGGGGAGGGATTGTTACCATATACAGTGGGTTAAAAACTTTAGACCCCTCGTGTCCTCCTAAAGTATGCATGCATTAATGACTGCAATTTATTAAGTCTATTAAAAGTGATAAAAACTCCAAATCCTCCACACTATATAAAAATGTAAAGTTTTATGCACATAACGCAAGGACAAATTTGAAGCACTAAAATGCAAAACACATTAGCTTGTGCCAGCGTAGGCAAGACTAACTAACTACTGCCATCACTATGTGGATTGTCATCCTATGAGCACTAGTGAAGAGCAGGGCCTTGAAGATATCAGAATTGCCACTAGCGAGTCAAGTCAAAAAATTTCAAATTGTAAATAAACTTCTACAAGGTTAAGTGATGGCAAATGTATCATAATTTCCTGAACACTTGGGACTTATTTACATTACAGCATTTTGGCAGTCACCCTTTTCCAGAGCGACCTTAACTTTTATCTGAGCAACTAAGGGTTAAAGGCCTTGCTCAAAGCCCTACAGTGGCAACTTTGTGTTCATGGGGTTTGAACCTAGGACCTTCCGAACCGTGGTGAAATGCAAACCTAACTACCAAGCTACCCCTGAACAATATTTAATATATTCTAGTGGTCAAGCAGTGCAAACATTAAATAGCGCTGCTCTGACTGAAAATGAGGCCATGGGTAATGCATCAGTATCAAAATCAGAAGGACTGCAGAATTAGGTTACAGAACTGAGGCAAAGATAAATGTATCTAAATAGAACCAATTTGCATGTGAAAAAGATGCATATTCAACTTAGTTGAAAAAGGCTCGAATAGTTTAGCAACCTGATGTTACCTAGATTCAACATTCCCCTTATTAACATCATGATTTAGGTTTACTAATCAGCCAGCCAGCCAAAGTGTTACTTATTTAGGATTACAGAACATGCATTTCTTGGGAAGCTACAGATTAAAACATGAAGCCAAGACAACACTGGGGTGGTCTCTGAATGTACTTAGGTGCCACAGCCAAAGCCTTACAGCCAGATTGGAACAGCACAAAACATCAGTAGCAAGACAAAGGATCTAATAGGAGTGAGGAAAACCTGGCCAAATCCACAAGCGAAAAGCTGATCAAAATAACCCCAAAAGACTGGAAACTGAAATTGTAAGGAATAGCCACTAATTCAAATGAGAGATTGGGTTTTAACTATAAAATAAATAAATTCAAATGGTATTGAATGACGCTTGTATACAGTCATTATAAATGTACATTTCATAGTACATTTATGAACAACGTAGACCAAAAATAAGTGTTCTCCCTCAGCAGTACTCCAAAAACTATTGAAATGTCTTTCAAGATAAAGCCTGACAACTTCAGAAAGAGCTTAAAGAGCAAATATAAAAGTTCTATAAAACTGTCACACTCGCAGCAGCAGCTGAATACTAACAACCCGTAGCTGCTTAATCATATAAAAACACTAGAGCAGTTCAGAATGGTTAGCGGATGGGTATATGCATTTCTGGCAGCTTCAGAACAAAGAAAATGAGTACGGTCTCAATTTTAACAAGACTGGGAAAAGATTATCTGCTAAGATAGAAGCTTCCAGCTACGTCGGACTGCTGAATGACCCAGGAAGCCATGCTAAACTTAAGACCAATTTATCAGTTATAAACAAACATTTGTAAGTATTTAAACACATCTACAACGTGATGTTATCCTGACAGGATTGATCATAGCCATAATGTCAATCAGGTAACACCTTCTCCCAACAAGCACAGAAACCTAGCAATAGGCAAGTTTAATTGCTATACGGGTAGCGTTTATTACTCCATAAAGACCTCTGTAACTATGTTAGGACATTAAGAAAAAGGAGGGGCCTGCTCACATTCCGGCTTATTGAATTCACGGGACATGACTAGGAAAAGCACACCTCTCTATATAAAAAGGTCTTTCAGTTGGTAACTTGGAGTGAAAAAGTCATGAGGTCAAGAGAATTATTTGTAGACCTGGAAGACAGGATTGTGTCAAGAAATGCCTGGAAGCACCGTAAAGTATTCTCAAACGCAAGAGATTTGGAACAACCAACAGTCTACTCAGATCAGATCAGGTCTACCCATTAAAACATCCCATCCATAGGTTGAGCCTAAACAATTCTGCAACGAATGGAAGAAACTGCCAAAAGAAAGGGATGCAATTTTGTTGCATTATTCACAAGCAGCCTTAAGGTTGTCATTGCAGCCACAGGTTCTTTAACCAATTACTAAGCAATGGGTCTGAAAGAGCTTAAAGAGCTCTACACAGTTTAAAATGAAATTCTCATTTGAATGAACAAGCTTTATTTGGCAAAAGAATGCTCTAGAATTTAACAATTTGTGTTTTACACACACTGAACTGAAAAGCATGAACTACACAATAAGTGGAAACAGCTCCATCTCCAACAGGATTTACGATTTGCTTGGTAGAGGTTTAAATTGTGGTACAATGCATTTGTAATTTTAAGACCTTAATTGCATAAAGCATTTTCTCCCAGATCACACGCCATATTCATTAAAGGCTCACTATAAATTATGCTAAATTAAATGAGGAATGATTGTAGCTGCTCTGTCAATTGCAAATGGTGTTGAGAGGAACAAATATGCATTTTTCAGAAAGCTGCATTTCTAATTAATGATGGCACAGTAACTTAAGATAGACAGTATGACAAATATTCTCTATAATTTTATTGGTGTTTCTCTAATCAAGAGCTTACATGAAACGGGTCTAGATGGAACATGATGTCTTTTTCTCCAACCTACCCGATCTTCCAATACGATGAAGATACGTCTCCCCAAGTTTGGGAAAATCAAAGTTGATCACCACATTCACAGCCTGAATGTCAATTCCTCTTGTAAACAAATCTTGGAGAAAAAAAAAAAAAAAAAGTTTTACAAAATCATATCTTTTGTGAAAAGCTACAAGTAACGAATTTTAAAGCTTACCTGTGCAGACAAGATTTCGGCAAAGACCATTTCTGAAATCATGGAACACGCGGTTCCTGTGTTCCTGTAAGGAAAAGGCAAAAAATAATAATGTAAAAAAAAATTTTATATATATATATATATATATATATATATATATATATATATATATATATATATATATATATATATATATATATATACACACACACACACACACACCTCTCAGGAAAATGCAAACATACTTAAGAATAATAAAATAAAATTTATTTAGATGTTTGCTTATACTTCACTACCATCAGATGTCAAATCTGTTAAAAAATATCCCAGACTCTAACCAATGTTCGTATAACAGCAGCACAAAAGGGCAAATATGCCTACCTGTCTCATCTTAGCATGAATGTAGAAACAGGAATAACCCAGCTGGGAGATTTTCTTGGCCAGGAGCTCTACTCGTTGAGACGAGTTGCAGAAGATTATAGACTGATTTATCTGGAGCTGAACAATAAAGCAGGGGAAAGAAAGTCTAAAATGTCAATTGCAGAAAATTAAATGTATTATTAGGTGTCCAAAGAAAAAAAAAAAAAAAAAAAAAACCTTACCCTAGAGAAGAGTGTATTAAGGCAATGAACTTTCTGCCTTTCAGTCACATATGCATAATATTGGGTCACACCCTTCAGAGTAAGCTCCTCCATAAGGTTTATCTCATAAGGCTTCTGCAGATGGGAATTCTGCATAGGACCAAGACCAACAGCACAGTCAAATCAGTGACAGGGTAAATACAGTAATTATTAAATAGTTATAGACATGGACAAATTTAAAAGAAATATCCAAAAACTGTAAATTGAACAAAAGTAGTTGGCTCATTTGTGACGATAACCTTAAAACAAATGAAAATTGCATAAACAAAATGGAACCTTTAACCTAATATTTTGATGCATCACTGCAAACAAGCAATATCTATAGCTCTCGATAAGATTTTTGCACCTGTCCATAGGTAGTTTGGCCCACTCTCGGTAAACAAATTGCCAAGTTGTCTCCAGTTTGAAAAAAGCACCCCCACCAACCCAACACTACAGATGGAGCTACTGTGACTTGCTAAAAAGCTCCAGCTCTTTCTCCAGTGATTTGTTGTACAAAAGCAATGCATGATGCAAGCGAAGAGTGATGTACCTTGACATTGAAATTCAGCTTGTATCACTCCAAACTCTTCCTGTGCTCTTTACCCATCTTTCACATCATCCTTTTTGGGGATGGCTTTCCTTTTGCATCTATATCCAGGGAGGCTAGCTACAGTCTCATTTTACATTAAATTTCCCAATATTTGCAACAGTTGTCACAGAAACATTTGTTTTAGTGTGCATCTCGCTTGAGGAGGTTCAAAAGAAATTACCCTTAACGTTTAATTTTAACTCTCCTCAGAACAAGTGCTTTCTCTTATCCATGTTCAGTGTGGTGCATGTTACCAAACAGAATGACTACTTTTTAGCATAAAAAAAAAATAGTTTATAGCACAAGCAAAAATCTTTTGAAATTTTCTTTGCTTTCTTCATTCTAAAGCATACAAAAGGCATGCATATACACAAAACAGATGGACCTTCAACGAGCTTCAAGGTTACCAACAAATTAACCCGTGTGGAACCTGCATTAGCAATTGAGTAGTAACAGTACAAGTAGAAGTGCGGTGGTGTTTATATTATCAACTGTCAATCTTTTTTACATTCAGAATGGAAAAACATCGCAAATAAAGTGCAGTTTTCATCTTTTTCAGCTATGAAGCAAACCGGTGGACCGCAGCTTATAGAATCCAGTAATAAAGAGGTATGAGTGATAGAACCGTGAATTACAGGTAGACTGTTGATTTAATTTTTGGAAACTGTAATTTTCAATGACAGTAATTTAAGCAGGCATTTTTCTCAGCCTTAACATGCTGTGTAACACGTGTTTTTAACTGTTTAAATCTCATGCCACATACAGTTTAGTAAGTGGCAGTAATGCCCCAACCAAATACACTCAAAAGAAAAACAAAACAAAAAAAAGGAATCTTCAAACAAGTCATGAGTAACCTCAAGTGCTGACTAAACTCCCTCAAACTGGGAGACTTGATTTAAAAAAAATAAATAAATAAATAAAAAAAAAGTTTGCTCTCATTTAAAAGTAATACGTTCCATTACATCTCAATAACCAAAGAGGCCAAAATTCCTGGCTAAATGCAGAAACCAATTCAAGTGAGGTGTAGGATTTTTACATCCAGGATATTATTTTCTTAACTGTGAAATAAAAATGTAGCATTCTGGACAGGATGATGGCAATGAACCATTCCATTCATGGCTTACCATAAACTTTTGTACACTTAGTGGGAAAGTTGCAGAGTACAGCAGAATTTGCCTTTGTTTAGACAAGCAGCTCAGAATTTCCTCCATCATCTGCACGAAGTCCTGAGACAGGAGCTTGTCTGCCTACACACCCAACCACAAAACAAAATGTATAGGGACAATAATTGAGGCAATTATCAGAATTATTAGAGGAATTAAAAAAAATAAATATCGTATCAGGAATGTGTTGATTTTAATTGCGGCATAATCCACAATTGTGACTATCATGTATACTGTAAACAAGGCATTTTACTTATGTGCTGGAGTGTTGCATCAAATGTGGAACAGCACAAAATATAAATGTATAGAAATAAGCCGTTAGGATTAACCTTACACTCTGACTACTAATAATAATCCAGAACGTCCAATTCCCATAATTTTAGTTTTTGCATTGTTTGACTTCGAGGGGTTATAGAACTTTAATAATACATACAGTTTTTCTGGCAAGCAACATTTCAGGCAAATTACTCATTTTATGTACACTTAGCTTGTAAACAAAAATTCTGATTATGTAACCAACACAGAATGAGACTCAAGTAATTTTGGTGACAAATTTGAAATAGTGGCAAACTACACATTTTAATCAATAACAGGGTTTTGTTTTAAGCTTAACATGCAACAAGAAAATCAGTCAAACGTGCAGAAAAATAAAATCAGCCATATATTACCCCAAGGTTTTTAGATCTAAGTGTTTAAATAATCTCTGCAGTTAAAAAAAAGTGTTTAAACAAAAAATTGACCTATTTAATAAAAACAATAGCTACAAACCAAGTTCTTTGTTAGTGTCTCCAACACACTGCAAGGGCTCTGAACATTAAGAGATGTGATTATTGAAGATAAGTGTATTTGGTCTGAAATTTAACACTCACTTCATCCAACACAATCATCTGCACCTGGCCAACTTTGGCTACTCCTTTCTTGATAAGATCCAACACTCTTCCAGGAGTGGCAATAACAACATGAACTGGAGGGGAGAAATAAAAAGGTATTAAAAAAATTAAACGCAGAAGTCTAATTCAAAGTCATCAGGTTTACAAATAAAAACTAAAACGCTCCCTTAGATTTAAAGAACACACCAGTCTCATCAAGCCGCATAATGTCATCACGGAGGTTGGTTCCACCAGTGGTTGCCATGACCTTAACCCCACCCATGTGTTTGCTGACCTGGATGCAGATCTGGCTCACCTGCAGCGCCAGTTCTCTAGTGGGGACAATGACCAGTGCTAAAGAGAGGAGGACAGGGGGTTCACATTAATAATGTATCAAACAGAGGGTCACGCAGGAACATGTTACCACCAAATGATTGTATACAAGTTTTATTTATGCATTTCTCTTTATTTTTATACCTTGTATGCAGTCTTTTTTTAGATCAATACGTTCAAGTAAGGGAATGAGGTAGGCACCACTCTTTCCTGTGCCATTCTTGGCTCGAGCCAGAATGTCTCTCCCAGACAAAGCAATAGGAATGCTCTCCTCCTACAGAAAACAGACAATTCAAGTCAATTAGGCAAGTCAATATTTCTTCGAGATAATTCTGTATCCCTACACTTAGCTTCATAAATATTTGGATAGAGACATTGAATTTTTGTCCCTGAACACCACAACAATAAATTTAAAATGATACAATTATTTAAATTAGGTGTGTTCAAGTGTTAAAAAAGTTAAATACCCACAGCACTTGTGATGCTTTGCCAGACACACTGCAGCTACCTTATATGCTACTTGTTTTTCAGTTTTATCTTCAGCAAGTAAAAACTATACCCAAATGGGTTGAGGTCAGCTGGTTATTTGCTTTGGGCTGTTTTTGCGAGCTCATTTTGGGTCATAATCCATCTGTACTGTGAAGCACATTGCTATATGTTGTGCAGCATTTGGCGATCTGAAAGGATAACTCTTGATAATAACTTGCATAAGTTAAGCATAACTTGACTTGGCTAAATGCTGTATTTTTATCCTTTCTCCAATTCACTAAATTCAATTCAATTTTATTTATGTAGCGCTTTTAACAATGGTCATTGTCTAAAAAAAGAACTCTGCAATCACCCACTTTAGTTTTTCTTCAGTTACCTTTAAGGACTTTTAGTGTTGCTGAGCTTGCCAGTGCATTCCTTTTAAACAAACGTACCACATTGCTGTTTTACCCACTCCTCAGGTTTCTGCCATCTCTGGTAGGTCTGTTCACTTGTCATTTTTTTGCAACAAAGAAAATTATTTCTAACATTTATAATGGATGCACCAGTTGATTGACCAGTGAACAGAATTGGCTGTTTTTCTGCTTAATTTGATCTGACCGGCGTTTGACCAATCAGCCATGGATATAACAGATTCTGAGCATGTGCCAGAAAATTTAATTACCTAAGGTGGCATGTGTTAAAAAGCCACCGATCAGCACGTTTCACCAAACTCTGCGAGTGATTTAGTCTCAAGGTATTACACATGCTTACACCAGTCCAAAAAACACAGCAAGAGCAAATTGGCGTTTGAAACTCACATGTTACAAGCCGGGTGTTTGAGCTGCCTAACACCCGCTCATTATCAAATTGAGGTTTGAGACTTTGAAAGAACTTGAAGCAGTAAAATGTCACCATTTCTTTCAAATCCTACAGGTGTTCTGCACTAAACTATTCACACACGGTCATCCCGTAAGTAAGGAGATAATTATATGTAAAGTTGGTTTAGTCATAATTACGGTGGGTGACAACATACGTACTGCTATATATATTATATATATACATACACACACACATACATACATATACACACTTCTATACTTCTAATATACTTGCCTGGATAGGTGATGGTTTTTCCCAGCCCATTTCAAAGATTCCCATTAACAACTCTCGCTTCAGGCAGTAATCTTCAAATTCATTCCCTTTGGTAGCAGTTACATCCTGCACATTCATTAAGAAATCAAATCAACAAATGTGTAGAACACAATCCTTGCACACAAATGTTTAAAATGAGAACTTACAGAAGTCTTCATGCGCATGTCCTTTGGGGGAAGCTTTAAATTCTTCTTCCAGTCATCCCCAGGTCTAACAAATAAAAAATTATATGTAAGGCACTGAGAAATGTTATTCGAAAAACACTTTATTAAAAAAAAAATAATAATAAAAAAATAAAAAAACACACACACAACTTAAATCATATCCAAGATTCACAACACTTACTTGATGACCGTGTTTGCTGTGGGTACTGGCAAAGAGTTGCCATTGTTGACAGCACTGGAAGCTTTAATCTGGGCTGGCTGTGTTGTTTGAGGTCCACCACCGCCCCCACCAGGTCCCCCTGTCGGTTTTGTGGAGCCTCTCTTCTGGCCATTTTGGTTTGTTAAGCCCAGAATAACTGGGTTCTCTGTTCTGGCTGTACTCATGTCCGTTTTGATATTCTTTCCAAAAAAGTGAACAAAAACACTGGGATGTACACCCCTTTGTTGAGAAGAATAATTCCTTACCACAGTCCAAACCAAAGTTAATGCAATTGTACTTCACAATGTATTTCTCGAGAACATAAGTCTTTTGTAAAACATCTCAATGCAAAAATCATCGAAGTAATTATCCACAAATTCTAAAAGTAGGAAATTAATCTAAAGTCTCTTAAGAAATATCCCAGTTTCTCAAAATGATAGTCTCACAAACCAGAGAGAGGCTAAGCAGCCAAACATCTAGTTTTCCTTCTTCGCATCCCCACTGCTCTTTATCTCAATTTTTATAACTGATGACTCGAACAGTTTTCAATCTGGAATAAAAGAAAAATATTCATTGTGTTAAAAGAAAAACAGATTACTGTCTTCAAAGTTCAATTAATCTATACAACAATTGATTCTTGAGGGCATTCTGCAAGGGTCAGACTCAAGATTATATGCAACCAAAGTAATGCAAGTGGACGTTGTGAGTTTGTAGGCATCTCATAAGTAAATGAGCAAACTAATGTAATTAAAACAATAACAGGTACATGTGTATCCATATATCATTTATTCATTTTTATACAATACCGGAAATAATATTTATATATATATATATATATATATATATATATATATATATATATATATATATATATATATATAATTTTTTTTTTTATAAAGCAAACACCTTGATTATTCAATATTCGTCTCAAAAACCTTACAGTAGTTTTCTGATTGTGCACTTTTCAAATGTGTAATCTTTTAAGTAACTCTTCAGGGTTGCACATTTAGAGTTAACAGTGACAAATGCAAAAATCACACATCTACAAGCTCAATGCAAGCACAACCACTTAATTTTCTACAAAACATTTTAAATAAACAAGTCACAAGTAAACCAAGAACAGAGGTCAAAAAGTGCTAAAATATTTTAGATAACTTTTTATTTAAATTAATAGCATTATTATCTAAACGTTTTAACATTTTTAAATGTAAAGAATTATTTAAAACTACAGTGGTGGAATGTGGTGTCAAAACAACATGACTGCACGAAGTGTAGAGAGCTTCTTCCTCCTTCCCCCCCGCCCTTTTTTCGAAGCAGTGTTTGGAATTTAGTAGGTTGCCAACTGTAGGTCTCATTCTTCCTCATCTTCCCAGCCTCTTGGGGAGGGGCGTGGGGGGTTGATTTCCAAACCCAGCTTTCATTAAAAAAAAATTAAAATAAAAATTTGATCTTGCTGTGTTTTCTGTCGGACAGTCCATCTACTTTTATCCGGGACTTCAACACACCATCTCTACATGTTCCCTCTTAGTACCACTCCATACCTTGGGTTAGAGTTCTGCAAACTGCATCACCACCACCTAACTCCATCACCTTCCTGTCCTTGAAAGCGGACTATCCAATTTAGACTTCCCAAGAACAAAAAGCCATAAAATGCTTTCTTCCCTGATCATTTAAAAAGATTTTTAACATTAGCTTCTACGCTCACTAGTTTTTGGAGCTGTGAGATTATATCAAGCCTCACATACATATACTTACTGCACAAGAGCAGTCTGTGCTTAACAGTCTCACTTACATGGCATACCACAGTCCCATCGTGGGCTTACCTACTAAGTGATAAAGGTTGCGGGTCCAATTCGCAGTCTGTTAATACTTCTTTTCATTTTTTGTCTGCCTCATTATCACAAAGCACACAAAAAGCTCTTGGGCATAAATGAGCTAAATGAGTATACACACGTAAGTTTTTCAATCACTCAACAATGAGATATTAAAACTATAAAGAATATCGCAGTTACAGCTAGTTAATGACAAGAAAAGCTGGACACAAGTCGTCTGTGACCTCAGAGAGGTCGTATATGACGTCATCACGAGCGCCACTTCCCACTTGTGAGGTAACCCTACGCGGAATGCAGCAATACGGCATACGATTACGTTGGCCAGCAGCTAAAGGGTCCAGAGCCATTTGTTTAAATCATCTAGTTACGCTAGCATGCAGGCTAACGGCTCAGCACAAGAGTTACACCAGCCAGCGTTACATGCGTAATTGTTAGGCTTTCTTAGACGCGTTTTAAGTAAGCCGAATTCTGCTCATCATTTTATTCAACACTCAACAAAAAACATGAGCTGAACAAATTTGAACAGTCCAAACTACATAGATAATTACCCGGCTAACAATCTAGTCACTACAGCACAACAACATTACACTCAGCAGGTCTCACTTGATAGACGCGCACACAAGGAACATATTTACATTATTTCAATACATCTTTAACATTGTGTTTATTTATTTGCTCACCCAAGCAGAAAAGTACCTACACATGCAGTATTATAGTGCTCGTTTGCTAAGGCTAGCAAATATTTCACTACCTAGTAAGCAGCTAACGCTAGCTGTCTCTGCGGGCGTGTACTGGTCCTCTTAACTAAACAAACATGTCGTATATAAAGTTCTCCAAACCAACCAGAGATACTATATAACCTGTCCAAGCTTAGAAAACAGACACACAGCTATAGGTAACTAAAACACACCAGGGGGTCAGTTTGCTATCGAGTTAAACAAACCGCAAAAGCAGACAGCAATAACAACGTCTGTCAGAACAGAAAACGCTGGAACAAAAAAGGGACGCCTTTAGATATCCTCGACCTGCTCCTAACAAAGAACAGTCGTGTATTTCGACCACATTGACTTAATCCTACTCACCAATTATAAGTGAAATTCCACGCCACTTGATATTTACCTTTTCCGCACTGTTAACACACAGGCCTGCGTGATATTTTAGGGCTCGACAACGAACTGCCAAGATGGCTTCCAGTCATCTTTAAACCCTCCCCCCATCGGTCACGTGACTCACAAGACCAGCAGCGTAATCAATTTTTCTCCGATACACGCTGACGGTTTGGCAGCTCGCGACACGAGGTTACGCTCGAAGACCGTCGAAAACCCGTGAGCTCTAAGAACCCATTTTTTAAGAAAAAAAAATTTAAACTTTAAGAAAATGTTTATTTTATTTTTTCCCTGAAAAGGCATTGTTACGGAACCCCTGAAGGGTCACAGTGTTTTTTAAGGAATACTCTGGATTCTCCTCGTCACTTGACATTTATG
The DNA here is from genome assembly GCF_024256425.1 of Clarias gariepinus. Classification (NCBI taxonomy): domain Eukaryota; kingdom Metazoa; phylum Chordata; class Actinopteri; order Siluriformes; family Clariidae; genus Clarias; species Clarias gariepinus. The sequence continues at coordinate 26,338,529 of NC_071106.1, read as the reverse complement.
GACCGCACCGAGCAGGCACCAGAGGTGGAGTTTGACTTGAGCGCAGGAGTGTGTGCGCGACAGCTAAAGCGCACTGGCATCTATAGACTAAAAGTCTGTTAAAAGTGAACTATCGATTTGTTCATAGGTTTAAACATTAAAAAGTGCAACAGTCAAATTACTCAGAAGAACTCTGTGGTTCTGCAGGGTGGTAGATAATTTCCTTATAAAGGGTCCTCAGTGTTTTGTTAGTTTCATTAATTACTGTTTACTGTGCTTAGGGTGTTTGTTTGTTTGTTTGTTTGTTTTGTAAGGCATCCTTGCTCTACAGCATTTATTTGCATGTGCCTAAGGCCATGTCCTTAACACATTTTTGGTCATTTCCAAAGTGAAGATTTTCCAAAACTCAGTTGTCAGTGGTGTTGTGTGGACAGGGGAAACTGTGATTTTGCCTTGTTGTAACATCACCTTATGTGCCAACAAAGATGATGTCATTGTCTGTATGCCCGTCTCCTTGATTTGATGTCAGGATATTTTGTGCAATAGCGGACTTATGTAAACTAGTGACTGTGTTAACGTTGCTTACTGGACTTTTACATGCATACACTTGCAGTTACTCGCACATTATGTTAACAAACAGAGGTGCCGGTAATGGCGTTTTGTCTAGGCTTCTTATTAGCCCCCTCTTGATTAGGGATGCTCCTGACAGACAAGGCATTTTTCATGTGGACACACACATTATTATTATAATTTTTTTTAAATCCATTTTTAAAAATACGTGTGGATATGGCCTATGACTTTTGCACAGTACTTAAAAGATGACCTTTTACAAAACAGCTACCATTTGCTGGATGTGTGCCTTTTCCTCCATAAACAGACTGACTTGTCATTTTTAGTGAATTTAAAAGGTGAAACAGCGAAAATAGGCATTGATTTTATAATACTACTGTTTTATGAATCATCACATCTACTTTAATCAAAAAGTAGGTGTGATGATTCATAAAACAAGATGCAGGCTGCTTATTGGTACCACATATTATGAAAAGTTCGGCTTGGGCAGAGTTTTTTTTTTTTTATTTCCCCAAAGATATGGAATAGCCGTCCAATTTATGATCAGGACTCAGGACACAGTCTCTGTGTTTAAGTCTAGGCTATTTGTGTGAATAGATTTGTGTTGGGTAAAGGTGCAGGTCTGGCTGACTCATGGACATAGAGTTTTATGGTGAACTAGTATGTTTGAGTGCTGTCTTCTCCACTCTCATTATATAATATGGGTTGTTGAGGTTAAGGTGACTGGTTGTCTTACTTTCCAGGGAGCCCTCATGTTTGTGTCTCACGCTGTTCTCCTTTTTAATTATGCTGTCATTACGTAGTCCTGACGGAGTCCCTGCTCGTACTCTGCACAAAATACACATTCACTTTATACATTGTGACCTTACCGAAGTTGTCATCGCATGGAGGACTCTGGTTGCTGCTGAGGATGGTCCATATGGTATACTTTGGATGTGTGTAATGACTAAGGATGGTGCCACTCGATGCCCACAAATAGATTATACACAATAGTGAAAGACAGGAAGTGTGGACTTTATATCAACTTGAACACCTATTCCATTATATTAAACTTTGTCTTTAAGCACAGATTTGGAATCATACTGTTTCATATAACTCAAAATGAGGATAGGTTCCTGTTGAGTCTAGTTCCTCTCAAGGTTTCTTATTATTATCTCAGTTTTTCTAATCTATTTACATTGTTTTTCTAAATTATTTAAAGCTGCTTTGTGATGACCATTGTTGAATGCACTAAATAAATATAACTGAAGTTAAACAATTACTCCATTAATTCTTTTTAGCAAAAATTACCCAGATATTACCCAGAAGACATTTACCAAAGGTCTGTAGTAGTTGTAAATTGACAAGTGTTTACAACATTTTCAGTAGAAATATTAGAACTTGAACTAACTAACTTGAACTTAACAGCTTTTATTCCAAAGTAAATTTGTTTTATATGCCCTTCTAAGGGAAGAATCTACAAAGAATGAGTGGCAAAGTTTTTTTTTTTCAACAACACCTCAGCAGTACAATCCCAATCTTGTGTTGTGGTCGCGTCATTTTACTGATGTCTGCTTTTTCATGTACACTTATGACTAGTTTTGTGGTCCAGGGTCACATTTCTCTATATGAGGTGTTAAAAACTAAACCATAGCAGAAACATATTATACTACACGTCCTACTTCGCGGCAGCACAGGTTTTCACATTCGCTTGGCATTCTGACACAGTTCCCACATGTGCACCTAAACAAATATTACCATGATGATGCCATCACATCTAACAATTAACGTTACCACACTCTTGTTAACATATGACACCACTGAGAAACGTCCTGCTCCAGTTGTGCTTGCAAAACAGTTTATTGTCGATGTGCCACTTCAACCGTTTCATTGTCAGACTCCAGCTCAAATTGATAGGATAAAATCGAGGCAATCTTTTCTATGTATTGACGGGTCTCCAGAGCTGTCATTCAGTTATGGTAATGGGCGTTTCGTTTTCCAACATTCGCTGTAGTGGTAGATCAATCATAAAGCCATCTGACCAATCACAGCAGTGAGGGCTCACGAAAAGGAGGGGTTTCGACAGACTGATTCTTCGAACTGCTTCACACGAGTCGTTTACGAATCATTTAGAAATGGGGTAAACTAAAGTAGAAAGTATTTTTTGACCTTGCATACATGTAAACCTGTTTTAAGAGACTCATAAAGCAATATTAGCAACCTTTAAAATGGCATAATATGGGCACATTAATTACATAAATAAAATAAGATTTTAAACAATGGATAACCTTCATTCATTCTCTGTACCAATTATCCTGTACAGGGTCGCAGGAGGCCTAGAGCCTATCCCAGGGGACTTGGGACACTAGACAAGGTCACACATTCACTTAGACACTTCAGACAATTTGGAAATGCCAATCTTTGGATTGTGGGAGAAACAAGAGTACCCAAAGGAAACATGACACTCCGGAGCATGATAGGTCAGTGTGTTAAGGCTTTGGGTTACTGTTTAGAAGGTCAGCAGTTCAAGCCCTAGGTCCAGCAAGATGCCACACTTGGACAAGGTGCTTAGCCGTTAATTCCAGAGGTGCTGTATCATGGCTGGTTCCTAACAAGAAGAAAGAATTTTACTCTAATGTAAATGTGACAAAGTCTTCTATGTCTTCTTCTTGAACAGGGCCTTTGCTGTTTTATAGGTAGAACATCAGGCTATTCTTTGTCTACTGCTAATGACTCCTCTTGCACATTTGAGGTTACAGGTTCAAGTGTTGAATCTGTCATAAACATCTGCTTAATACATCTGCACTGTGGCTACTAGCTTTATATATGGTCCTGTTGTCTTTTAAAGTTCATCAAGCCACCAAGGCATGATTTGAGCTGTACCTCAACTGAAAAATTGACACATTTTAACTCACGTTTATTCTGGTAATCATGCTAAACCAGGTAAAACTTTTGTAAAATATTAAAGGACAAAACTTTTCACCTTGGACACATCAGACCAAATGCATTTTATCGAAATGGCAAAATTTGTCTTGTAGTTTTTTCTTTTTATGTGAAATGGCTCTTATCCAGCCAACCCATCCCATACCTGACATAGAATCTCAAGAAGCCATTCTGATTTTTTTTGTCTCAACATTAGATCCTATTGTTGCCATTTTAAAGTTAATGTTTGTATATCAAATTAGCTTAATAAACATACCTGTATATGCTTAAACTTGGTCAGTAGTTCCAATGGAATGGTTGTATTGCAAACCAGTAGAGAATACATCTAGTATGGGTTAGTAATTTTGAGGAATAGTAAAAAATTTAACAGAATTTGTGTACATTTTTACTTTTTTTTATTATTATTGTCTAAATTGATGCACTTCCACTAAAACATTAAACAGGGCATGGGACAGAATTGAAAAAAAGGCTTGGATGCAAGAATGCATCATCTGTGTGGTATTTTAGCTGGTCAGTTTTACTGTAGGGCTTTCGGGAACCTACGTGCTATTCTTCTCCTTTCCTTTGGCAGGACTATTTGTTCTTGGTAATGTTACTTAGTGCCCCATTTTCTCCACATGCTGATGATGGCCTTAACAGATTTTTTTTTTATATCCAGGAATATACCTGGAAGACAAAAGTCAATTATTGTGACAGTTTAATCCACAGCTGTTTAGTCCCAATCCTTTGAGTTGTCTTCACAATGTGCTTGTGGCAATACACCTACTTTCACGATTAACCATAACTTTGACTTCTACTTTCAGTTATTTAACATGCATCTTTACGTATTAAGTGATCTCCATCCATTTTTTTTTACCACATTTCTTCCATGAAGTAGAAGGCACAGCACAAGGCAAGTGCACACACAGCCATCAAATGCAGTTTGAACGCCTGCTCTTTTTCTTCCTCAGTTTTTTTTTAATAAATAAAAGAAAAAAATGATATATGTTTGTTTCTGTTTGCACATAGCTTTCCCTGTCAAACAAATAAAAAAAATCTAAATATCAGGTTAGATAAGTGTGAGGGAATTAAAATAAAAATTGTTAAATTTAAAATATTAAATTGTGTTTATTTAGAAAAAAAAAACATCTTACCTGGGCTAAGGACATAAAGGACTGGATTGTTGCTTAGTGGTCTAAAGTTATCTTGACAGATGAAAGTAAATTTAGCATTTTATTTGGAAATCAAGGTCCCAGAGTCTGGAGGAGGAGATTAGGCACAGAATCCAAGTTGCCTGTGGTCCAGTGTAAAGTTTGCAGTGGTGGTTTGGGGAGCCGTGTCATCTGCCACAGTAATTAGCGCATAGGGAGCCCCGACAAGTAGTCCAGCATTTCTGTGTTAATCTTTTATTTTTTTGTTGATCTTAAGTAATCTAAATTTCTGAAATACTGAATTTTGGGTTTTCATTAGCTGTAAGCAAAAAAAAAAATTAATATATAAATATAAATATATATTTAGATATATTTGCTGAGTTCAAATATGAAACATAAAAAAAATCATACTACAATAATTGTTACCAAAGTTACCTCCTTTTATTTAACATGGGTTAAGCAAGAATAAACTGCCGTTGTACAAGTGTGCTTTATTATTTGCTTTTTGTTGTTGAATTGGCTAATGCTGTTTAGTTGTTTCTAGAAACTCTCCTGATTCTACAATTCCACATACTTCTGACCTTTAGCACGACTTAATGAGTAGGTCTGAGAAGATAATGTTCACATTATATCTCTATATAACACCAGATAACTGTGGTGTGCCACAAATGATACATTAATTGGGAAATATTCTTTAACATGGATGAATGAACAGAATTAAATGCAACAGGAAAACTGCATTGTTTTTTTTTAAAGACTAAATAGTTTATTAATGGCTTCTGCAATGGTTTCTGTCTGGCCAATAGAGGGCACTAGGGTGCTGCCTAACTGAAATTTTCCCTATTCGAAGTGAGATCATAATTTACATGAATAAATAATAAAATACATAATTTGTTAATGTTAACAATGTTTTTTTACACTGTTTATAATTTTCTTTAAATATATTATGTAATAGCATGTTATGTACAAAATATAAATCATTATCCTTGGGGGAAATGGTGTACCCCTTAATAACTGTCCATGGTATGTTAAAAAAAAAAAACCACTCAGTTATGAATCTAGTCAATGGTTGATTCATATAATAACAGAAAATTATGTAATTAGTATTTTCAGGTTTGATGCTTAAGGAGCAATAAAATTTGGCAAAAACTCCCAGAGGCTGAGTAAACCAGTGCACTGAGCAGTGATTTTTATTTCTTTTTTTCTTTTTTTTTGTATTAGTAATGACAATGATGAATGCAAGTACTCAAAACTTTAAATTCTAGCCTACTCCTAATTCAATAAAGTCTCTTTTTAAAGATCCGTTTGAAAGAAGAACTTTGGTGGGAAAACTGCAAGTAAAAGAGCTTGGCCCTTGAACAAGTTTTTGGTACATTTTTAAAGATTTTGAAAGATTATATTATGGAGAAGGTAGATGCAGGCAGATGAGAGACTGACATTTCCACCCACTGACAGTTGGTGCTCACACTACATAAAAATACTATTTTATGAGTTCAATCCCATTTAATATGCAAATGCTGACACAGTCACTTCACAACTGCTCTGTGCTTATTGGAGGGCTAAGCACCATCCTCCAAAAGGGACAAATAAACAGACTCACTGCTTAAGCCTACAATGGAGCTACTGTGATGAGGGGAGCCACAGGTGGAGTGCAGTATAACACACTTATAAAAAAGATACACAGTGATACAAATAATGTTCTTCGAAGTGCGGTTTTGTATATTAAATAAATGTACACTTAATGGCATGGAAAAGACCTCTGATAATAGAATTTTTTACCTTTTAAGATACACCTGAATTGAAAGTACAAAATTGTTCCAACATAAAGAGTACAGAATGTTCCGGACAGTGGGAGGAGTTTATTTTTTACCTCAGAACAACATTGAAACTCCAAAAAGACCGGAGAAGGAGAATCCAGCAAACTGTGTCTCATATAATCCTTATTCTCATAATCTAAAATTGAGTATTATGATAATATAAAAATAAAATAGTTTCTTTTTGGCTAGCTTTGGCCAGTTTATAGGAAATATTGTCTTTCAGTGTCACCTACATAGTTTAGGGTAGCATGTAAATAACACTGCTAATCATGTTAACATACTGCCTTATGTGGCTTAGCCCAAACATGTTAGCTCACTGTGGCTAAGCTAATGCCTTATGTAGATTACCAATGTTCATGAATATCAGCTGTGGTGTAAATTTTCTAATGTATTTCATTTTAAATAGCTTTAGCTTATAGTAGCTATTTTTTTAGTTTTTTGTTAGCTTATGCCATTACTATCTATAATGTTATTCAGGCCAAACCATTTTAACTCCAGGTGGCTAAAATACTAGCCTTATGTAGCTTACAAATTTTCGTGATATACAAAAAAAAAAAAGTACAAGTTATTGTATGACATGACAAAAGCTTGTGTTGTCTTTATGGATGGTCATTAGTGATTGATGATGATAATATATATCCGTTTATTTTATCATGCTCGTTGTTTCTTTCTTTTTCTCTAAACAGTTGTGACTTGAAAATGATTAGCCTACTGTTTGATAGAAAGCAAATGCAAACAAGCAGGCAAGATACAGACGGCCCATCACTGTGTTATAAAATCAGACTAATGATGACACTCTCTGATTTCTGGCAGCATGGGAACCTGGACCACAACCGGTGTCTGGATTCGGGATGGATCCCTTGTATTTTTAAAGTAGATGTACATACGTTTCTGTCTGGACCTGTGACTGCATACAACCAGGACATGCACTGAACTCAGGTGCCAGGATTGTTGCCACTGCTGGTTTGCAAAGGGTCTGTGTGCATTGCAAAGCAGTGCATGGTAAGCAGGGAAATAGCAGGTATGCAATGTTCACTAATGTCTTTAGTTAAACAGGAACTTCTTTTTTTCACTTCAGGATGTGTGACTGTGCATAGAATGTAAGAGTGGGCTTTACAAACCTAACACACTTTTTCATCGTGCACTGTTTGTGTTTGCACTGTTTCACCTTGAATGTGTGTTTGCATGCCCATATGTATGCCATAAATGTGCCTTATGTATGTAAGATAATTTGTGTTCCTCATCACTTAATCCTGTACATTTTCCCTGCACTATGTGAGTGAGTGGGTTATGCATAGGAAAACTCATATCTGACATGAGTTTTTTTTTTTTTATCAGCGTTATTTTGCCTGTCAGTTAACCATTTTCTAAATAAACTACAAATAAAAATATATGTTTCTTTTTTTTTCTTTTCTTTTCTCTTGTAGCACTTCCCTCTCTGTCACATACCTGACCGAAAGACTTATTAAGCAGCTCATTATTGTCTTCTCTGGTTTGATTACAGCATTATTCATAATCATTCACGCCTCTTTAAATATGGCCTTTCTAAACAAAAAGAGTCTTAGGAAATGTAAATAAAGATGCATGAGTAGGATAATTGTCAGATAATTTTGAAGCAAAAACTCCAGTTCACAAAAGATTCAGTTCACAAAATCATGTACACAAATGTTATGAATGGGGTTTGTAAACTTATTTCAGTGACTTATTTTTTTGTTCTGTTTTCAATAACCATGCATGACTGTCATTTTCTCCAAAATACAAACTTGTGCTACTCACATGTTACTGTAACCCAGTTTGTGCTGAATACAGCATAATCAGACTTTAGACATTTATAAGTAACTGAAAAATATGCAAATGACAGGACACGTCAAAACTTCCCTAAACCCCAAGACACCTGCAGACAAATTAAATTATCATATTTAGCTTGGCATCCAATGATGTAAGCCATTTGCACCCATTTAAATTTATTTAATGCAATTATTGCCTATAATATTAAGTATATTGTGCATGTAGCATTTACTATCCACTGCCTACGATAACTTTTTGCTGGGGATAGCAACAGCTGTGCAGAAGTCGATGCAGTCGTTTAAAAGTTTTCCAGATTTGTGTAGTCACTGGGTTTGTGCACATCTCATTACATTTAGGCTTTTGGCACACACTCTTATCCAGAGCGACTTACATTTTTATCTCCTTACACATCTGAGCAGTTGAGGGTTAAGGGCCTTGCTCAAGGGCCCAACAGTGGCAACTTGGTGGTTGTGGGGTTTGAACCTGGGATCTTCCGAACCGTAGTCCAATGCCTTAACCACTGAGCTACCCATGGCCCTTGGTAAAGTTATTTATGCTTTTTATTTTATTTCTGCTCTCAAAGAATGTTGGGTATTTTGTGAAAAGTAAGCAAAAATTAATTTAAAAGTTTAAACTGTATTGTGAACAGTTTGCGGAAAAATTATAGATGGAAAATTGTATTTTATATACTGTACAATTTTAGCGTGATTGTATTTTGTGAGAGGTTTTTTAGCTAATAGAAGAGTTTTATTTAGTTTAAATATTTGTTTATGGTAAACCTGAATTATGTATTTTTACAGAATATTTTACTGTAATCTAAAGCAGTGTTTAAATATATGCATTTGATACATTTTTATGGTCACTGATAATAAATTTATTGAATGTCTCATTAAATAGGAAAATTACTTTTTTAGACACCATAAAGGTTGGCTTGTCACTCGTGTGGTCCCTTCAAGGACAAGATTTGTACCTTTGTATCTTTAATTAAGGTCTCTCTTCCTTATATCTGTGTGCATTGCAAAGCAGTGCATGGTAAGCAGGTAAATAGCAGGTATGCAATGTTCACTAATGTCTTTAGTTGAACAGGAACTTATTTTTTTCATTTCAGAATGTGTGACTGTGCATAGGATGTAAGAGTGGGCTTTACAAACCTAACACACTTTTTTCATCGTACGCTGTTTGTGTTTGCACTGTTTCACCTTGAATGTGTGTTTGCATGCCCATATGTATGCCATAAATGTGCCTTATGTATGTAAGATGATTTGTGTTCCTCATCACTTAATCCTGTACATTTTCCCTGCACTATGTGAGTGAGTGGGTTATGCACAGGAAACCTCATATCTGACATGAGGTTTTTTATCTGCGTTATTTTGCCTGTCAGTTAACTATTTTCTAAATGAACTACAAATAAAAATATGTTTCTTTTTTTCTTTTCTCTTGTAGCACTTCCCTCTCTGTCACATACCTGACTGAAAGACTTATTAAGCAGCTCATTATTGTCTTCTCTGGTTTGATTACAGCATTATTCATAATCATTCACGCCTCCTCAAATACAGCCTTTCTAAACAAAAAGAGTCTTAGAAAATGTAAATAAAGATGCATGAGTAGGATAATTGTCAGATAATTTTGAAGCAAAAACTCCAGTTCACAAAAGATTCAGTTCACAAAATCATGTACACAAATGTTATGAATGGGGTTTGTAAACTTATTTCAGTGACTTATTTTTTGTTTTGTTTTCAATAACCATGCATGACTGTCATTTTCTCCAAAATACAAACTTGTGCTACTCACATGTTACTGTAACCCAGTTTGTGCTGAATACAGCATAATCAGACTTTAGACATTTATAAGTAACTGAAAAATATGCAAATGACAGGACACGTCGAAACTTCCCTAAACCCCAAGACACCTGCAGACCCCTAAGATTAAATTATCATATTTAGCTTGGCATCCAATGATGTAAGCCATTTGCACCCATTTAAATGTATTTAATGCAATTATTGACTATAATATTAAGTATATTGTGCATGTAGCATGTACTATTCACTGCCAATAACTTTTTGCTGGGGATAGCAACAGCTGTGCAGAAGTCGATGCAGTCGTTTAAGAGTTTTCCAGATCTGTGTAGTCACTGGGTTTGTGCATCTCATTACATTTACATTTAGGTTTTTGGCAGACACTCTTATCCAGAGCGACTTACATTTTTATCTCATCACACATCTGAGCAGTTGAGGGTTAAGGGCCTTGCTCAAGGGCCCAACAGTGGCAACTTGGTGGTTGTGGGGTTTGAACCGTAGTCCAACAGTACATTTTGTTTTCCGATGGTACAAATAATGTCCTTGGTGGTAGACAGAACAGAACTACAATTTTGTTTCTATATATTAAGGGGCAATTCCGTGCCATTGAAAGGTACTGCCCCAGTGACAATGGTTTGTACCTTCATTAGTACAAAACTGGAGCTTTATTTTAGAGAGTGCACAAAATTGGTCAAAAGAAATGCACCCTATGTCTGTGTATTTGTTTTTTCCCCTTATTTGTTTACAGATCTGGTGGTTTATATTTTCTGCATTGTTTTTCCCAGGCTTCCAGATGAAGTACTGTGCTTGAGGAGAGCTTGGTGGAATTTTTATGGCTATTTTGTTAATACTGTATATGAGCACAAGCAAAATCAAAATGACTTACAGTGTTTTGGAGCTGAAAACTGAAGGCTCAGTAAGAATGCTAGAAGATGAGTTTATTTTTTATGCCGCCTTTTCTCAAGAAGGCAACACAGCAAGCTGTTTACAATTATTAGTCGTGCCATTTTGTAAGTGATTATGTTGATGAGAAACACGGGCAATTCCAGGCAAGTGGGGGGACCCAGAACTAGTCGGGGGAGGGGCTCATGGGAAATCAGATTCCCTCCAGAAACACCCTAGATGCTCAGCAATGGAGGTATGTGTGGCTGCCTCCTTAGCTTTGCTAATAGGCATGACCAGCATTATGTATCACTTATGTTTTTTCTCCCTCCGGCTTCTGTGTCAGTTTCCAGGGATCACAATCCACAGAGACCCTAAGGGTCTCGTTATGTCATCCAGAATGTTGAGAATCCGAATAAAGTCGCTTACAATGGCTGTGTTGTGCTCCAACCCAAAGTTAATCAAGTCACTATGGCTGTAGGCATGGGTTGCTTGACAAAACTTAAGATTCCAAAGCATAAACATAAACAATAGAGGCACTAAGTCACAAGCCCCTATGTCTGCACACGCTGCCTTCAAGCCATTTCCGGAGTGCTTGTTGCTCCCATATCAGGCAGCTCCTTCCCAGCAAGGTTTTCTGAGTGAAATAATCTGCAGCATCCAAGCTTTAGCTAAGTAAAAAGTTAAAGCTGGAAATAAGCTGACCAGCTTTAATGCATTTAGTGATATTATTATTTCAGGTTGAAACCCACATACATATCTGTACGGCAGAACTCTCTGCGAAACTTATTAATACATGAAATAAAATTTGGTAGGGTTAAGTATCTTACGCTTTGTTTACACTAAGTTGTACTTCCTTCATTTTCTGCCAAATACACTCCCTGTTTAAAGTAGATTATCAAATCCAACACACATTGACATTGACAACATTTTGATTTTAGTGCATAACACTGTGCTCTCAGTTCGGGTATTTTACACGCCCTCATCTTGGACTGCTGCAGATATGTTTGCTCTAACAATCCGTGTTTTATCTCATAGTGGCGCTTCAAACTACTGCTTTAAATAGCATCAAGGTTTTGGAACTTATGAGACAAACTGGTTTTAAACTTCCAGCAGGAAGAATAAACATACATTGATCTGTCCATACATCTGTAAAGGGTCAGTTTTCACAAGTTAAATACCTTTTTTGCAGTAAGCCATGCTTTGTTTGTGTTCATCAGGATTCATTAAAGTTGTTTTTGTGTTCTCTCCGCATCCTCTGTGTATACTGTATATGGTAAACTATTGCGTTGATTAGCTCTGTTAAGTGATGTGTATAGCCGTGCCCACTTTGAGGGCAAAAATCTGGCACAAAACTGCTCATAATGTCACTTTTACTCAAAATTTTGATGTGACATTATAAGGTAATTTATGGCACAGATTAACCTTAGCAAATACTGAAGGACTGGCAAAGTTTCATTGAATTCTATCCACCCAGTTTTATGTGGTGCTGTGACAACTTCAACTGGACAGACATACAGACAGAAATGTTTTAGGTCCTCCAGTGTACTGTATGAAACACTATAATAAAACAGACGGTGCCAGTCAAAAGTTTGAACACACCTTCTTATTCAATCAGTTTTTTTTCCTTGTTTTCAACATTGTATATATTTACATTTTTTTGGTTAGGCAGTGTATATGTAATAGTTTCTGTAACACCTAATGCTATAGATACATTTGGAGCTGCACGATTAATGGAAAAAACAATTACGATCTCGATTCATATACTGTATAATGTACATGCGATCTCATTTCTGAATGATGGCGATTCATTTGCGCGTGTATTCCCCTGCTTTCAAATCACGCAGCATTCATAAGTTCACTTATTTACTTGAGAACGATCCCGGATTGCTGTATAAGTTAAGGTCACTGGTTGGACTCAAACAGTGTAACACAAAACACTATGAAGTTACCAATCAGGTCAGAGATTAGCAAATGATTTAGTTACACAATTTAATCACTTCTCATCTCTCTTCCTTATTTATGGCCTTCTGCTGTCACTAACATAACATGCACAACACTCTGCTCGCTGAATTCCAGCCAATTATATGCTTTTAAAAAGAGCTTTTTTTACATTCTGATGACCTGTGACTCACTTTGATGCTTTATGTGTCGGCTTAATACAGATGTGTCAAACGGTTACACCCTTATCACACCTATGCCGTTTGAGTCGCAGCGAGATGTAGCGAAGAGGTTCCGCAGGGCCTCCGAGCTTCTGCAAGGACCGCCCAACATTAAACATTTAGGTGTAGTGTAGGGGTAGGGGTAGGAGATAGGGGTGTTACTTTTTCTTCGATTGCGTTTATCATGGCATAAGTTGATTGTGCATCTGTGTTGTTTTTATCAGCAAATGGTAAATGTCTCTCACACACATGCTAAAAACTGAAATACATCCTACTGTCTGATCAGAGACAGGCACATGCAGTTCTTGGCAGACTTTGATGCGATGCTCCTTCTGCTCCTTCTATATACAGGGCTCGATTTGAGGGGGGATGCTGGGAGATGCCATCCCCCTGTTGAAAAATTACAAAAACCATCCCCTCTGTAAAACCACCATCCCCATTTAATTTATTGATTCTGTGTATTATGTAAAATTTGTGATGGAAATTAAATATTAAAACTATCCACGTATGATCATTTTCGAACTATAAATAACTGCGATAAGCCAATCAGAATCTAATATTATAACGTACTGCACACAAGCTCAGGCAAGATTGCGTCATTTTTCGCACTGTTGCTTTTCGCAATGGCCAAGAGAACAGTTTATGTACAGCTTTTGACATACAGTGAGGTCAATAAGTATTTAATCACCCTGTGTAAGTAAGTTCTCTTACTTAGAAATCATGGAGGGGTCTACAATTTTCAGCATAGGTGCATTTTCACTGTGAGAGACAGAATCTAAAAAGAAAAAAAATGGAAATCACATTGTATCATTTTTTAACAATTTTTTTGGAAACAGGCGAGTTTTTTTTACCCAATTTGTGTAATTTCATTCTCAATTTGAAGAAGTTGTTTTGTTTTTGCATTAGACTTTTTGGCTTCACCTACATACTTGGGTAAAAAGGGGTAAAAAATAGATTCTTAAATGCCATAATAGTAATTTGATTATTTGTGTGTGAGAGAGAGAGAGACAAAGGGAGAGAAAAAGAGACATAGTCATACTGTACTAAACTACAGTACTATTAAATTAAATAATTTCATTACTAATGTTTATGTCGATTTTTATTCTACTTTTATAATCCTCCCCAGATGAAAGCCAAGAAAAGGATCAAATAATAGTTTTGACAATTTCATGTTTAAGTGCACATGTTTTGCTTTGATGGCTCCAAGTTGATTTTTTTAGGCTTACATTTTGTTAATAAAACTGTTTTAAAAACTTTTTCATGTTTCGCAATCATTTTCATCACCATCCTCCTTTATTTTTATTTTTTTATTCGACCACTGTATACTGAATCAAGATTTGGAATTAAGAAGTGAGTTTTAAGTTAAATAAATTATTTTTAAAAGTATATTTGTTTTTTTTTTCATGTTCTGAAAACATGTACAGTATCAATGACAGCCTATAATGGAAAAATAAGTGGGTGTTTACAAAAAAAAAAAAAAAAAGCATCTCAAACAATGCTTCCTGGAAACACGGTCTGTTGGGTTTTTTTTTCGATTTAAGTCCCTGGGCTCAGACTTAGGAAATCAGAATGAACAAATGGTTTAGCAGAGGATGGATACCTTATCAGAGCATATTATTTTGGATGTAAGTATGGCTACTTAAATCTGATTAAGTGAGAATGAATGTTTTGAATACCTACAAAATAAAAGAAAACAAAACATTTGTGATCTTTAACTCAATTTTAACTCAATAATTCATTTGGTTAAAGCGACAGTGAAAATTGGCTTTAATTTGCTTTAGACACCTTTTTTTTTTTTTAAATAAAACATAAATAGAATATATACATTATGCCATACCTTGAACTATATTAAACATACTTAATGTAACAACACTTTTTGTTTAAAATATAGTTTCGAAATAGTTGTGTGATCAAAGTATCGTAGACAATTGTATTTGCTATTTATTATTTCAGAAATAATATTATGTTATGGTAAAAACATTGTATATTGACAGGTTTCCCTATTTACTATAAACATATATTTATTGCTAAGTATAACAGATTAAATATCAGTTTGCTACAACAAATAGTTTCTGCTTGCAATGGAAAAAAGGGCATTAAGCAATGGTAATAAATTCTCTCAACATTAATTATATATGTGCAATTATATAATTTTATAATTTATAAATTGTTATTGTTTCCTTAGCAGGCTGCAGATTTCCTCAATGATACTCATGACGACAATTACACAGAGGAATTAAACAATGAAATCTTTATCTGTGATACTGAAAAAGACCCCTTGCTCCTGTACCACACTGTGTTCCTACCACTAGTCTACAGCATGGTGTTTCTGCTGGGCCTCTTAGGAAATGGCCTTCTGCTCATGGTCCTGCTGCAGCGCCGTGCTCACCTACGCGTGACTGACATCTACCTGCTGCATCTGGCCCTGGCTGACCTGCTCCTGCTCTGTACCCTGCCTTTCGCTGTGACCCAGGCGCTGACGGGTTGGCTCTTTGGGAACTTCTTGTGCAAACTTGTAGGCCTGTTAAACCGCCTGAATCTGGTGTGTGGGAGTCTTCTTCTTGCAGGCATCGGTTTTGATCGCTATCTTGCCATTGTTCATGTTGTTTCCAGCCTCCAGACCCGTCGCCCCCAAACAGTTCACCTTATTTGTGCTCTGCTCTGGCTATTTTGTCTTGCTTTTTCTATGCCCGATGTAGTATTTCTGTCTGTGAAACCTACAAGCAATGACAGTACATGGCTACAGTGTCAGTACAACAACCATGGCATTCATTCCAACAACTGGTTACTTGTTAGTCGATTGCTGACACACCTGCTTTGTTTCCTCCTGCCCTTAGTCATCATGGGCTACTGCTACACCTCTGTGGTGTTCACCCTGTACCGTAGTCAACAGAGCCTCGAGAAGCAGGGGGCTATTCGTCTGGCTATGGTGATAACCCTGGTTTTCTGCTTGTTCTGGCTACCATATAACATAACCCTTATTGTAGATACCCTTGTAAGGCTAAAGATCCTGACACAGAAAACCTGTCAGACCCGCGATGCACTGAGTGTGGGTCTGATGGTGACTGAAAGCATTGGTTTTAGTCACTGCTGTCTAAATCCAATCCTTTATGCCTTTGTAGGGGTTCGTTTTAGAAATGACCTTCTGAGATTGTTGTCCAAACATTTCGGTGTCTGTTGGCCCATGCTATGTGCTAGATGCTTCAGCAAAGCACCTGGCTTCGAGATGGCTAGCACCACATCCACTAGCCAATACATATGAAGAAACAGGGAAGAAGAAACTTTTTTTTCCCCTTCCTAATAATCTTTGTTTCTCTGAGCAATCTGTCTGATAATCTCTGGCTTACACATTGATGCATTGATGCACTTATGCATTGATGTAGTGTTGAAAAAAAATACAAAGCATACATGAGTATGCAGAATAACTGAACAAGTTTCTACTTTTATCATTTTATGCCAACATTTTAACATTTCCCATTGTTAATGAGAGCTTTAAAAATGTTTTAATAAAACAATGTTTTCTTTATTTAGTGTGCCTCTCTCTTTTTTCTTGCATCCGTTCAAAACACTTTCCAATCATTAAACCACACAATTTTTTTTTCTTGTTTGCCATTAGACTTCTATTAAACACAGTTATACATAACATTTGTAAACAAGCAAATCTGCATCTTATTTACAGCAATTATACAGATATTTAATTATAATAATAATAATAATAATAATAATATACCGTATTTATATACTTTCTTGCACAACAGTTTGGTAGCCAGAGAAAACAATTAGAAACTGATTTGTGAGTTGTTGTTTTTTGCGCACATAAATGAACACATTTATCTGTTAAATGTACATATTTTACAGACATTTAAAAATGGCTTTAGAATTTGCTGCGTAACTGCAATTTTCCACTATTTGGCTTTTTACTTAAGAAATTATTACAAATAATATTAGCATCTGATTGCCACAATCAATAAACATTGAAAAAAACATACCAGGGTTTAAAAGTAACCCATAGGGGGATTTTTTTTTTTTTTTACAGGTTTACTGAAAAATGTTCAAAAAGGCATGTTTGCCATACTTCCAGGTCCATAGCCCAGTGGACTATCCAAGGACAAGCCCCTCTGTCTGATTCCCTGGGATCCAATCATGGCTGACTGTGGGTGTGGTGGTCCCATCATGGGCCCCTGAGGGGACAGGACAGCCCCTTGCTGGCCAAAGTGCTCCCCAGGAATTGGCATACCCCTGTGCTTAGCTTGCATCATCATGTTCTGCTGAGCTATAAGATTGTGTTGATGTTGCTGTGGGGTCATTGTGCCCTGTGACATATGGGACTGGTGCTGTAAGAGACTGTTGGCCATCATAGGCTGCTGCTGGTGGTGATGTGATTGCTGTTGCTGAGGCATACCTGTCCTACCCATCAGATGACCTGGATGGCATATTGGCCCAGGCCCCATCACACCTCCTGGGCCCATACCTCTTACCCCTCCCTGGGCCTTGCCTATTCCAGGGCGTAAGCCGCAGTGTGCTGGCTGCAGGGGAAGTGGCTGCTCAGCCATCATGTTCTGTAGATTGGCAATGTGAGGGTTTGAGGAGGGTGTGTTGCTCTGAAGGGGGCCAGAAGAGGAAAGCTGCTTTAAGAGTTGTGCTGAAGGAGCCTGATGAGGTAGATGTCCTTGGTGAGGGGTTTGCTGAAGCTGTGACATTGCTTCATTTTTGGGGAAGTACTGCAGGGTACTGCTGGGCTTGTCAGCAGGAATGATTCGAGACAGGTCAAATTCTGGGATGCCTGTATGTGTAGGCCTTATCACCTCACTTAAGTCTGGACCCTCTCCTATGGGCATAGATGAGAAAGAGTCAGGTGGGTGAGGTGGGCGTTGATTGGGTATACCTTTGCTCAGATGGTGCATTGGCTGGGAAGGAAGAATGTCATCAGAAGGATGGGGGTACTGTTGCCCCATACTCCCAACTGGTGAGTGCAGGGGGGGTTGCATGCGTGTGAATCCACCCATCTGACTTGGAGGATGCATTGGAGACATGTTACAAGGTCCAATTCCATCTGGATGGCCCCCTCCACCCCCCAGCATCACTGGCATAGCAATAGGGTTAGGAGAAGACAGCAAAGGTCCAGAGTGATCAAGCGATAACTGCTGATTTCCTGAAAGAACTATTCCACTGGGACTTTGAGGAGTACTATGAGGTCCCATTGAGCCTTGAGAGGACAGGAGCATCTGCGTGGATTGGTGATTGGCCATATTTCCTATAATAAAATAGAACAAAAACTTGGACACATGCAGTATGTTGGGTAGTTGTCCCTATCTAAGATATAGAATTTAACATTTACAAAAAATTATGCTGAATTCTACACAAGCAGTTTTAACCCCTTATTACATACAATATACTGAATAGCCAAACCTAGAACCTTTTTTTTTTTAAATAGTGTTGTACAATTTATAACCCACTAATACATAAAAATGTATACATAATAAATAAATATATAAATATTTAAATAATACATAAAAAAGGTTTACACATTAGTATTAAAATCAAGAGAAAAAGCCTATTTAACAATATAAGTTGAAACCACAATTTAAATCTAACTAAAGAAGTTGGGGGAAAATGGTTAGGATTGTAAAAGAAACTGAACCTGCAAAAATCTAAAAGGTAGTTATGCTTATACACTGCACCTTGAATGTTCGCCCCGGGAAGTAGCAATCGATCTGTTGGCATCTCATCATCAGAAGTGGCTATTGTCTTGATGGCATCATGATAGAGTGGAATGGAGGTGGGCATTGCATACTTGGACATCTGAGACATTATAAGAGACAGAGGATTCTGGGATGGAGGTGCATCTGGGGACGTGGTGAATGGCATGTTGGGAGGCTGACTGCTGGGTGTTGAGGTGGAACTCCTGGGAGGAAGGGATATGCCTAAAGTAGGAAATCGGGATAAGATATCCCACAAGTAATAAAAAAAATGATCAAAACACATATATGTTAATTTTAGATTATTTTAAAGAAACACAGACATAAAAATATTATAAACAAAACTGCCATTAACCATTCCTTACCTGTCTCAGCTGAATTGCTGCCTCCATTACCTACTCCCTTACTATTAGATGCCCCTCTAGGGCTGGCCATTGAAGTCTTTGGTGAGGCAGGCCACCTTGGAGATGTAACAGGCATTGCTGGAGATTTGTGATGTCCAGGGGAACCAGATGGTGACCGGAGTCCCATTGATGACCCCATTATTTGAGGGGATTTCATAGAAGTAGCAGAAGGTGTTCCTGCTGCAGACATTGCAGAAAGATGGGGGTGTGGTGGACCAGTGGATGATAGCTGGTTGGGGGATTTCAGGCCTGTGGCAGAGGGAGAGGCCATAAGTGGAGACGTTTCCTGGCTAAGAGGAGGCGACTTCAGCTGGTGAGGTGGGGGCATGGCTGGCGAACCGAGTGAGTTGACATTAATGGGAAGGTCAGATGGATGACATGAAGCATGGTCTGCTTTATGGCCAGTGTTCATAGGCAGATGGCTAAGTCTTGAGTTTTCACCAACTTGGGGAGTAACCTGCTGATCAGATCTAAACATCTCAGAACCTGATTGCTGGAGAAAGGGCCCATCCCCTTGTCCACCTGAAAAAGGGACCTGATTGGGGAACTGTATAGCTACATCTGGTCCATGCACCATTACTTTGTTAGCACCACCCCGACCATTTGGTGCAGCCCTAATACGGGTGTTGTCCTCAGGGCTTGCCATCTCTGATCCAGGACCTTCTCTTAATTTCTGGGTCAATAAATGTTGCTGCTGATGCAGGTTCAAATTCATGTTTATATTTAGGTTTCCCCCCAAAGGAGAATCGACCATTTCTCTCATTAAAGAGCCACCTCCAACACCAATAGGGGACTCAATTATAGTTCGAGAACTTGGAAATTCCATTGGATCACCACGTGAAGGTGGAGCTCCTGCCATGCCAGGATTAGAAAAGCCTGGTCCACTGGGATTATCCATCATCCTAGGTCCTCCAAGTCCACCCTGCTGCTGTTGCCTGGATAACTGCTCCAGATCTAACCTGTGGAGACCTTGTAGCTGACGTTTCTCCATAATATGGAACATCTCCTCTCGTGTTAAGGGACGATCCATACCACTCTGCATTAGTTGAGATGGTCCACCAGGTCCACCTGAAGCATAGCACCCATGAAACGGACCCACTCCAGCCATATTCGGTGCCATGTCATCCAACCAGCCCATTCCAGGCCTAGGAGATCTTTGAGACCCCATCCCTTCCATGGGTAAAACTCCACCTGGGCTTCCTGGGTATCCACCACCACCTGGGGGTCCTCGCTGCATCTGTCCAAGAAACCTGGGTCCCCGGGGCCCTTCTTGATGCATGTCTATCATCCGTAAATTTCCTCCCATACCTCCTATATTTATAGGCCCTGGTCCCCACTGCTGGTCTCCAGGCTTGCTGTGATATGGAGGTGGGGGTCCTCTCATCATAAGGTGTGGCCCCCCTGGCATTCCCATTTCAGAAATCATGCGGAAATGCTGAGGGTGTGTGTGAGGATTTATCTCCTGACGCCGCCTCTTCTCCTGATAGTATTCTTCTTGCAGCTTCCTCCAAGCTATCTGTTCTGGTGTTGGTCCTTCAGGACCTAGAACAGGCCCCATGTCTAATCCTGAGTTTGATGACAAGTGGTGATGAGGAGGCAAGGTAGGGTGCCTACCCATCAAAGTCTCTTCAATACAAGGCCCAGCAAGGTTCTGTGTTTGTGAGATTATGGATTGCAGTGGCTCCTCATGCTTTTTCATTCCACGGATCGGAGGAACACCATCGGAAAGGCAACTGCTGCCAGCCCTTCCACTATTATTTTCCTCATCCTCAAGTCCTTGGTATCCATCAGTATTATTATTCATAATTGACCCATTGTTGGGATTGCTATTTGGGCCTACTGGGTCTACATGACTAGCACTAGCACCACTGCGCAGAAGCAGTTTTTCAATGTCCCTAAGAGTCTGCAATGAACGCTCACGATGCTCTAGCTGCTCTTTAGACAGTCCCTCGATACTCCCTTGTCCTTCCTGCTGACCGGAATCACTCTGAAGGTGAACAGACAACATTGATGGATTGGCACTGGGAGAGACACCTGAACCAGGGTGATTTATAATGCCTGACCCATCTACTCCACAATCTTGGGCCCCCACTTGCTGTGGCCCCAAGTCTCCAGGTCCTAAGGGATAAGATGTTACACAATTATTGTGCCTTGGTGTGGACCCTGGATGGACATGGGTGACCTCGCTGTCTGGCTGACCTGTGGAAGAAGGAGTATTGCCGCCTGTAAGATGACCCCCAATAACTCCACCAACAGAGGCTGGACGAGGTGTGCCACTTTGCGATTTGGGTGTGCCGATGGGAGGGGTGCTGCTAGAGCTGAGCTGCTCTGATAGGCTAGGGAGCTTTCCAAGACTAGTGCACTGCTAAGCAAAATAAAAAAAAGAGAGAGGGAATAAAAAATAAAGAAAAAAATAATCGAAGAGACAAGAAAATGCAAATATGTTGATGGTATATTTCTGTCCAATTCAAGAAATACAATCTGTGATAAATCCAAGAAGCTTATTATGGTAGTTTGTAAGTGCAAAACACACACACATACACACACATACACACACATACATACACATACATACACACACATACATACACACACATACATACACACACACACACACACACACATACACACACATACATACACATACATACACACACACACACATAAAAAAAGGCTAATCGGTAAATGCTACAAAAACACAAAGCAATTTTAGAAAGATTACAGCATGACCAACAGCACATCAGAAAATGTCGTCATCAGAAACCAGACCTTTTTTTAATGTTAGTCATAAAGGCAATGTTTTAGCTTATGGGCAAATAAATGTTAGAGAGAATAATATTTTGAAGATGACAATAAAGCGTGTGCTTTATTTTTAATAAAATATTGCACACAAAAGCGGAACAAAGCACATTGACTTAAATAGATATTTAAAAAATGTGGCAACCCACACTTATTAACACCTGCATAAGCACTAATCGCAAGCATATGCTGTCTTTACTTCCTCTTTTACGAGCCACCTACATTTATGTAAATGTGGAACATGATACAATCTGCACAGTAGAACATGTTTAAAAAAGCTGGTTGTACATTCTTAAAATACAGTATTATTATAGGGTTATGTAAGTGTATCCGCATCCCAGAATACAGCTTTAATTGTCATATATTTAAACTTGTATGTATACAAACCTGATCTAATTTGGTGCGAGGAACATTTTGCTGGTGAAACAAGAGAATGGAATCTGTATGGCCATGCATCACTGCCTCTGCAGCGCTGTAAGATAAACATACATGAACACAGATGCAATTCAGTGCTTCAGGTAAAAACACACATATGTCGGATATAACCAAAATACTTACAATTGACCAAATAAATAGGAACATGCTATTTACTTCAACAAACATACACACTGTAATATATATATATATATATATATATATATATTTTTTTTTTTTTTCTTTGTTATGATTTATTTAGTATTTATTTTACTTTTTTTTCCTCTCTCACACACACACAAACACACACCTATGTGTTTGTGGTTAGTGCGTGTGAAGAAGTTGACAGCTATGTGAGAACTGCTTTTATGCATTTTTCAGACAAACAAGTTTTGAAGCAAGGAGTATTGCTAGAGAAATTTGTTTTTTCTTTCTTTTTTGAGGTGTTAACATAGGGGTGTTAAAAAGCGCCACTTGTTTTGGTTATACCAATTAGAATTTTGTCTGATCTTTCAAAGTGCTATAACTCCATCTCCCACAGTTTCGTCACAATCGATAAAAAGCCTGCAGAGTTGTGGTTGTGGTTATTTCCGCATGCAATTTAGTATCAGTAATATGTTGGTTGAGTTTTAATAAAAACATACAGCAAGTGCATGCTTTGAATGTGATTTCGTAGTGAGTCAGACAGGAAACAGTGGCAGCAAATCAGATCAAAAAAAAAAAAAGGTGTTGAATTTTGCTGTTCACAAAACCATCTTAATTTCAAAGCTTGTTAAAGGTAATAAGAACCATTATGATCTATAAAAATAAATTAATAAATAAATGAAAATCTCAGTTTATAGCATAATCAGCCACCAACTCTACCAGTTTAAGTTTCACTTTAGTTTATACATTTATGGATTTTATAAACATGTACATGTTCATTACCTGTTGGCTAGGCTAGTGGTGAAGACATACACTACTTGCTGGGAGGTGCTTGATGGATGGTCAGGGCGCAAATCTGGACCAAGGCTACATCCTAAACCAGGCCCACTCACTGACTCAACTGGAAGGGAAGGGCATGACATACCATGCTCCCCTGAAAAATAGAAAGAAGTAAAAAAAATTAAAAAAAACACAGATATGGTGAAAAGGTGCCAACGAAGGGTTAATCAGATTATTGGAAGAAGTACGGTAACATTTTGATGTTTGTAGCACTGCCTCCAAACCTGCCAGTTACAGCATTTCAACTGACTTTTTTTTTTTTTTTTTTTAACTAGAACTCAGCCACTAGGTGATGCTAAATATCATAATATCTCATAAGGGTGTTGTTGGTCATGTGATCATCTGGCTCTATTCTTTGAAACGTACATAGAAAATAAATGTATGTCATGTTCTTCTCTCTCCCTCTTAAATAAATAAAAACAACAAATACTAATACTAACACTAATATTTGCTGGAATTTCTGTATTCAACGTCACAAGGTGGGAAATAGAGAATACTATATCAATTTTAAACTAGCTGCCACACTTTATATATTAAACTCTCAGAGTATCAATGAAAATTCATGAAGATAGAAAGAAATATAGAAAGTCATTTGGGTGCATTAGGTCTGGAAATGGGATGGGTCTATAATAAATTATTTGTATTAGGTATTGGCCACAGTTGTTCAACACAATTGTGAAATTGTTAAGAGATGGTCACTGATTTATCCAGTTTGAAAAGGATTAAAGCTTCCAGTAGTGCACAGGACTTTGTGCTACATGGAGAATGAATGAGCTCCTGGAAGTTAATATAGTTGATAGTTACATATTCAAACACCACATATAATGACTGTAAGAATAATCAATAGTGAGTATTTAGATTAAAATTGGCCCCATTTTAACTTACTGAAAATAGGGTCTTACTTGTTGCGAGGTAAAAATACCATGACATAAAACAACTTCTAAGAAATATTATTGTGACATTGTGTTTTATCAAATTAAGACTTGATTTTATGTCAAGAGTAAATTTCTGTTATCATGCATTACCAGCTACGTTTCAGATAGAAGTTGCCATTTAAAACTTACATTTTTGTTAAACATTAATAAAACCCAATATATTTTCATATTGTTTACATAATAAAAAGTTTTATTGATTAGCCTACTGATATATTTTACTTCTAAGTTGAATTCCAAAGTGAATGCAGGCCCTGAAACTTAAAATAAGTTCACAATTTCATTTTTTTGAAAATGTCCCAAGAAGAAAAAAAAAACTTTTGTCAGTGTGTCATAATTCATGCATGAAAGAGGTAAAGTAAGCTATAACAGAACTGTGATGT
This sequence comes from Clarias gariepinus, assembly GCF_024256425.1. Lineage (NCBI taxonomy): Eukaryota > Metazoa > Chordata > Actinopteri > Siluriformes > Clariidae > Clarias > Clarias gariepinus. The sequence goes on along the minus strand of NC_071106.1, from coordinate 26,313,868 downwards.
TAAACTGATTGGACGATCAGACTGGCTGTCCCCAACTAGCAGTAAACATCTCTACACAAACAGATATGGAATGATTCTTGGGATTGTCAAGACTGCATTCTCTCGGTTTTTATTCAAGGAGTTTCAAACCAGACACATGACTCAACTTACTGTGTGATGTGGTAGAGGGTTTATCCTCCTCTTCCTCAGTCTCAGCACCTGAGCACCACTCATCTCCACTGTAAGGCTGCTTCTTCTCTAGCACGCATCGACGCTTTCTGCGTATTGCACCCTCTACTGGACAACACCAACAAAACACAAAATTAAATCCTTAATTAAATGACAACAATTTTGTGAATGACATGCCAGTAGAGTAAAACTCAGCGTGACCATGTTAACTCACAGATCAGTTACTGTATGAGTGGTGCGATTATGTTGAGGAACAAAAAAAAATCTTTCCACAGTATGTGCCATGACCCTGTCCTTAACGGGATTTAACCAATCACACTTAATATTTGGGCTTTTCCCAAACACAATACATGCTCTCATATTGAAATAAGATTCAAATATTTCGACAGTCAGAGATACTCCTGCTGCTTTTTGCACAGAATTCTTTTTTAAATGTATTGCATTAATAAAGACATAAAGACATTTATTGATGATGCATATTAAATTAAACAAACTGTTTTAAAAATAAATTATTCCACATATATAGAAAATTTGTCTGCTCTTTTTTTTTTTTTATTAAAAATATCTCACTACGTGCTGGTGTGGTAGGAGTCTAAGCTAAGGAAACATCCCTTGGTATCTCACAACCTTGAATATCAGACGACCAGAGAAAAAAAAGGTTGGGGGACAGACCAAGAAAATTTGTGTATGCAGAGGGCACAAAGTTAGCTTGTGGTGTCATTAGCCTGTGCACACAGTGTTGGCAGTGAGCAGACATAAAGAGCTGACCTTTTCCACACCCTCTTTGGTTCACAACAGTCATCAGTTCACATAATCGAATGAGTCAGCTGTTGCACTCTGTTGCTCTTTCTCTTTCACAAATCCCCGCCCCAACCCGTCGCCACTCACACACTCTCACACAAACAGGTGCTAATCACTGGCCTTGTCCAGGTGTGGGGTAGAGTGGGCTGAAGTGGCACAGTGACTTGCATTTAATTTGAATAAATCCTTGTTGTTATTTTTTTTTTCTGCAGAGTGATACAGGGAAAAAAATAGTAAGCAAAAATGAGGGACAGCAAAAAACTTGCTTATCCCCCCCCCCTTTATCAAATTAAATGAGTCTCTTCATCTCTATTCTGTCAACTTGTTACCTTTCATTTTGTCACATAGACCGGGTATTAAACAAAGGATGTATTTCTGTGTACATGTGTTCGTGTGTGTGTGTGCAAGAGAGCTTAGGTTTATAACAGAAAGTCTACATTTAGGCACTAAGTCTATTTTCACATAAATAAATTATTGCATATTATTTTTATTTGCTACTGATTTCACAATCTCTTAAAAAACACACAAATGCTATGCAATTAAAAATGTTATTTGAAACAAGCAAACGCATACAACATGTAGAGTACACTTATGTCTAATTCAATACAGTGGCATAGAGAAAGTAGCTGACTGTCATTCTCCCTTGCTGTACATTATATCAATGCTTAACAACATAAAAAAAAAAAAAAAAGGCTTGGATTAATTCTGTATGACATCGTAAAATTTTGTTAAAAAAAAATTCTCAGGAACAATGGACCAGGCAGGACCAATTTGTGTTGTCATGCCATGAACTAGTGACGGGCATGTGCCCAAACTTCACTTCTCTCAGACTCTGGAGGCTCCCTAGATTCAGCACGGCTAGAGGGAACTGAATGAATGGATCCCACGCTCCCGCGGCGTGGGAGCTGAATTCAGGGTCCAAGTCCAGAGTAGCAACGACGAGAGTGGAACGTCAGAGTTAAAGGCTCAGAGCCTAATGTTGAATGGCCAACTCTAAACGCGAGAGCGGCATGCAAGCAGAGCGGTGCCACAAGCTCCTAACACTTTAAATACAGAGTGATGCCACACTCTCCAGAAATGTCCAATTTTTACCCTAATGTCACACATCAGATTTTTTTCAGCCGTGTGAACAAATCTTATGTTTTTCAAACTGGCTCCTTGATTTCCACATTGGATCCGTATTTGGTCCTGAATCAGATATACCCCAAAATATAAAGACGTATCCATGTCGACATGCATCCCATTTGAGAGGACACACAAGTTCACAGTAGAGTCAGGTAAAAGTCACTGTCAGGACATGCAAATCCAATCTGACCAAAAACATCAGAATTAAGCAATTAATGTGAACGGAGTCATAATTTGCTTGAATCTAGGCTACTGATTTGTCCACCTTTGCAGCATACCAACACCGACTTTATGGTCAGAAGCGTTCCTTAACACATAATAACTCTCCAGATCCTCTGTATTCCAAGTTCCACTCTTGTGGATTCTACTCTTAAGCTCTTTCTAAAGGTGTATGTGTGGGTGCCCCGAATTGGATTAGCACCCTGTCCAAGGTGTACCCCCCTCGTGCCCCAAGTCTCCTGGGATAGGCTTCAGGCCTCTGCGACCCTGAATACAGGATTAAGCAGTATAGACGATGATTGAGTGGGTGAGCTCTTTCTAAAGGTTATTGAAGGTGTTTAGGTCAGGGGACTGGGATGGCCATTAAAAAAAGCTTGTTTTATAGAAAGGTACATGTTTCTTGTTTGTATGATTTGTACCATTCACTTTCTGGTAGATGTAATCACATCTTGGTTATAGTTGCTTGGTAGAAGTTTAGGCATGTAAAAATCTCAGGACCCGTAGAGGAGAAAACTCGACACAATTGCATAATCCTCTCCTCACTTGACAGTATGAATTAGGTTCTATTTTCTGTACAACTATCCTTCTCTTTATATCAACCTCACCTTGAGGGTTTTGTCATCATCTGACAACAAAACAGGTTCCAGTTCTGGAATAGTTTTTCAAACTCCATGCATTTTTCATATGGTTAAATGAAAAAAGGGTTTTCTTTTTTGTTGGAATGTTAGCTAAGAAGTGGGATCCTATTGTAGAGTTAAAGACTAGATTCTCCAAATGCTATAATATTCTTTAAAATGATTCTTGGATACATTTTTGTGTCTCTAACTATTCAGGTTCACTATAGATCTTCTTAAGAAGCTTCTTAATCATTGCCTTAGCAGATATAGCTGATATTGTGGGGCTATTAGAGTTTGCGTAGAATAGCAGATTAACGTAATAACTATGCAGCTAGTTCCAACACCACCAAACAGTACAAACATCTACTGTATATGGACTAAAAAAGAAATAATAAAAAAAGGTTTCTAAAATATTTCAGCATCAATACAATCTTAGTATCAATACTGCAGTTACTATCTCATCCCAGGGACCAGCACATGTGTCAGTAGCTGACACAGGCCAATACAGACTTTATTTTGGATGCTACTGAGGCTGGAGTTGAACATCCAGGGTCATTATCAGTCTTACAGACACTGCTGTAGACATGGCATCCTATGTCTCTGGTCTCAGGATGCCTTACTGTTCACATGACACGGGACTGATGGTAGTACCTTTCCATAAAAGTGACAACCAATGGCTTAAAGAACAAAACATCAAACTTTTTATTCCATGGCCAAAGTCAGACCATATGTTTATGATTTACAGAACCATTTCTCTAACAGAAAATATGAACTGTAAGGAAAAGGAGGGAAATGGAATGGATAATGCTGATAAATCTAAAATCTATGTAAAATACTTGCTTTCTATGCAGAGGCTGAGAAAAAAGAAAAAATACCATACCCAAATATGTTGGGCCAGTTTTAGGTTTCATGGAAATTTTACTGGAACATTTAAACCCTGGTAAATGTTGGGATGTCTTAAACATAGTTCAACAAATGTACATCTACATTGTAAATAATCAACTGCTAGACTATACTGGTAGACTGTAAATCTTTATGTTGTCAAATCCTATATATATTACAGGATAAAAAAAAAAACAACGTAGTCGAAGAGCACCTCACAGTCTATGGTAACCCTGATGTCAATATTAAAAAACACTGTGTCAAATCAAACTATAAAATATTTACACGGTAAAGCAATGCAACATTTTTCTTTAAAATTTAATTTTATGTTCATAATACAACATTTACTATTGAATAAAGTTTACATTTTATCCAAAAATTCATAAGGCTACAGAATATTCTAGCACTCAAAAAATAATTATTGGACAGAGCTCCTTTGTACAAAACAATGCAACTGAATTTGAGGCAGCTAAAAAACCAGGCTACCATGTGCTTTCTTAGAGACACGTCACAACAGCTAACCGCATCTCTTTCGAATTTTCTAAATCAAAATAATAATACACTTAGAGAAAAGCGCCATCTTTGTGACCTCGCAGATTCCCGTGATTGGCTAGTGTACGGGTTAGGTAAGGACATAAGTAAGCTGGCTCCAGATTGGATTCAAACTCTTGATCTCCAGATAATAGCTCAATAATTATATGATGGTTAAAAAATCAATTTAAATCCTTTGAATGCTGTAAAGTTTAAAATTGCAGCTATCTACGGTGGCCACGAAGTGCAAAACAAATGAACAAAACTTAAAACAAAATAACAAAACCCAAAACAAAATAACAAATTCAAAACCAAATTAACAAAACGGAAAACAAAATAACTAATATCTGACTGGCCGAAAAGTGCAATACAAATTAACAAAACGGCAAAACAAATTAAAAACCAAATAACAAAACCCAAAACTATTTTATTTGGAGGAGGGGAGTTTTGTTGTTTTGTTTTTGTTGGATTTGTTAATTTGGTTTTGAATTTGTTAATTTGGATTTTCCGTTTTGTTAATTTGTATTGCACTTTTCGGCCAGTCAGATACAAACCGGAAAAGGTAGGTATAGTTTGCGAATGAAATGCTTACCGCTGATTGGACGAGACATCTGTCACTCAAGATATACAGAAGGTAGGAACTTATTTCTTTATCTTTGTTTCTTGTGTGTTCTGCTTCACTTTAAACTATGATGGCCGTAAAGTGCAAAAAAATTAACAAAACTGACTTCAGGGCCACCGTAAGAACGCCATATTTGAAACCACAATAATGTTTGCACATTCATACACACGAATCTACTGCTACTACAGTACTTCCTGTATATCTTGAGTGACAAATGTCTTGTCCAATTAGCGGTAAGCATTTCATTCGCAAACTATACCTACCTTTTTCGGTTTGTATCGGAATTTGACGCTCTCAATTAGGGTTGCGCGATAATGCCCATTGTCATATCGTCCTATCGTCAGCCTGTAAGATCGCCGATACACGATAGTAGTCAAAGCCCAGGGATTCTGCGTGCTGTCGCGTTGTATTCAGAGAGTAGTACATATTTTTGTGTTTTTTTTTTTTTTCATTTCATGTCTGTTGTTTTATCGATAAATCTGCTCATATCTGCGCACGCGTTTATCAGCCTTCTGATCAAAAAGTTGCACGCGCAACTCACTTTCACTTTGCACAAGGCAGTGTTTATTGTTTAGTGTATATTTAAAGCGCATAAACACAATAAAACAATTGTTTTAGGCTAACATATCATACCTCATTGTAGTTTTTTTGCACACGCGCGGGTGCGTTACAATAATAATAAGGAAAAATCACAATAATAAATTCGGAGCAGTACTACTAATAATAATTATACTGAATGAAGAAAGCGCCGTTGAAGAAGTATCATCATTGAAGGAGAGAAGAAAATGAAGAATTAATACATATCAGTATTTACAGTTTGAGCTCGGCACGTTTATGAGCTCTGTCGCTTGCTGTCAATGGGTGACTAGGAGAGAGAACACATTTTCGGCTTCAGTAGACACACAATACTTCAGACTGAAACACGACTGCCCCCTACAGGTAATGAAGGGCATTTTCACAGCTTGCCGTGCGCAGCCGTGGCAAGTCACGGGATTCCTTTTCTTGAAACGTGGGTTTTTAATGGCGACATCTGTATCGTCCATATAGCTGACTATCGTCGATAGACGAGACTATCGTCGATAGACAATAGTATCGTCTATCGGCACAACCCTACTCTCAATTTGGGTAGAGCATCTGTCTAGTCATGGCTTTTGGTTTAAGAAACGCATCTGCCACCTTTCAGCGTTTAATGACACAGGTCTTTGGTAATGTAAATAATTGTGAAGCCTACCTTGATGATGTAGTTATGTTTATGGATACCTGGAAAGAGCATACGTTTTAAACTGTGTAGGTATCGCTAGATTTTACTGTTTTTTTTCCTGTAGAAACTTTTCAGATGTGATACTTCCTCTAACGAATCTCCTTCCATACTCAATTCCTTTTGTGTGGTCTGCTACTTATTAGGATGCCTTTAATGCTATAAAATGATTGCTTTGCAATGCGCCTGTTCTTTCGGCCCCTGATTTTAGCAAACCCTTCCAACGTGAGGTTAGACGCCAGGGGTACCGGTGTGGGTGCAGTACTCAACCAAGAAGATGCTCATGGTATTGATCACCCTGTCAGTTTCTTCTCCCGTAAATTTAATCGTTGCCAGCTTAAGTATAGTACCATTGAGAAAGAAAGAGGTGTATATTGGATCTAGTTCAGAACCTACAGTGGTGTTTACTGATCACAACCTTCCCGTATTCTTACAATTCATGACTTATAGTAACCAACAACTCGTGCGATGAGCCTTGATGTTGCAGAGATTCAATATTGACATTGGGCAAAAAAAGGGATCTGAAAACATTGCAGCATACACTTTATCTAGCTGTGAGTCTGAGTAAGAATTGAACTTGATGTTCAATCTTAAGGGGGAGGGTGTTACATCCCCGACGTATTATAATTATTTTTTAAAAATATTATTCTTTGTTCTCGCCCTCCTGGTTGGGTCTCTTTCTCTCGCTGTGTCAAGTAGGTTCAATTTGCCTCGTTGCAAATGAGGTTTCAGATGATTATGCGAGGGTGCCAAATAAGCGGCCAAAGACAGCTCCATCGGCGGTGGGCTTTCTCAGCCCCGTCCAATCCCAAATACTGTCTGTAACCGGGCACTGATATGCGGGTCAACAGCGGCTTGCGCCATGACGACGTTAACTCACCGATAAAAACATGGGCAAGCAGTTTTTAATGTTTGTCGGTTCAGGACGGAGAAAAAATCTCGCGAACCTCGACAGTTTGTGAGCCGGCTTTGGAAAGTGAATATAGGCTTCAGCCAGGACGCAAGAGGGCGTGATATCCCATACTTTATGTGCTAACCGGAACTAGTTGTATGGCCAACAGGGATGTAGCTGTATACCTGTATGGCTAACCAGAGAAGAAAACAGTTACGCAGCTTGCATCTGATTACTTGCATCTAAGTAGCACTCACATCTGCTTAGGTCCAAGTCATTTGACTTTACCACATAGTCACATCTGACACACAAGTGCTCCCACTACACTGTAAATGTTACATTTACCAGAAAATTACTTCATCAATAGTGTCAGCCACAGTCAAACTGACTCTCTTTTTGTTTTTTTGTATAGTTTCAAATGTAAAATACTATTTATACTGTGGACTGGGTGAACACTTCATGGTTATGATTAGTCCTGTTGGAGTCCCAGAGTCCCTGTGACTGTGACCATACTTAAACTGTGGGGACGTTATCATGAAAATGGTTTTGGATGATCTTGATGCAGACAGCTGTTGACTGCAGTTGCTCAAAAGAAGCAGGACTGAAATTCCTTGCTCCTCAGGGACAAACTAATTATTTTCATTTCCTCACAACTTATTTACCTTATTTTCCTTTTGATTCTGTAAAGCGTCTTTGTGAAAATTGTCAAGTATACCCAGCTAATCCCCGTTTTGAATTTAATTTTCAATAAATAATCAAAGTTAATCAACTGCTTTCACTCTTGCATTAGTCCAGAATTGTAACTAGACCTTCACTGAGAGTGTAATCTATCACTGTCTTGTCTTAAAATAAATTGCCCCTATGGTGCCATTAAGGCCGCACAGGTCCCCACAGAAGTTGTTGGTAAAAAGCACAAGATAGTCAAGATTTTTATGTTCATCCGTGACATGATTATCTTTCCCGTGCTGTAGGTTATATACACTGTTGCCTGTTGGAGTTTATTTGTACGTCACTCTCACAGAACACAGCCGTGGACGTGACTGGCAAGCAACCAAGAGTAGCACTGCCCAGTTAGGTTAGCAGAACAGGCTAGTGATATGGACTGCAAGCTAGCATGTTAACTTAATGTTATTGTTTTTTGCCGAAATATAACTTAACCAAAAGAGAACCTGAGCTCACTCAATTGCTGTTCTCGCAATTCCCTCTTATGGTTAATTCACGCCTCTTTTTTTTTTGTCTCTTTACATGCCCAGATTAAAAGTTCTGCCTTATCCTCTCTGTGAAGGTGTTGGCATTAAAATGTGCTTTGAAATGGATGGTTTGGGTGGTAATTTGGTTCTTGGGAGCAACAGAATTTTTTTTTTTTTTTTAATTAATTCATTATTTGTTTATTTAAGGGCCCTTTTGAATATAGTTCTAATAACAGCCCCCCTCTCCACGTCACTATTGGCCACTTGTTTACATTATTTTTGTTCTCTGTACTTACATACAGTATACTTTCATATTTACACTCTCCGATACAGCAGATGGCAGTATGCACCTACTTGATTTGTGAGCCGCGAAGAGAAGAATAGAAAAAGAGAGATAATCTTCGTGGTATGTCTGTTATTAGTGGTATTTTAAAATAAAAATGTCAAAAGCATTGCTCTCATGCACCTTCCTACTTTATCAGCTATAGCTGTGTAGGTCAGAGGATGAGACTGGCGTGTTCCATGCACACATGGAGGCTTCAGGTGAGACAGATGTCACTAAACAGACTGATGTATCTAAACAGTGATCTAGGCTTGGTCTTGGGTACAACTGGGTCCCCTATCTGACTGAAAAAGACTTTAGGGTCAAGAGTTCTCGGGAAACGATCCCAGGGCCCTATTGCGAGAACATCCCTAGTCTCATATTATTTGTATTACCTAATCTTTTCCGTGTTAGTAAATGCCTATTTTACTATTTCATTTGGTCACTTTTTTCACCTGAAATGCATAATTCAGTAGTTTATTGCATAATTTTCTAAGGGTGTCATAACTGTGACATGGGATTTTTAAGGCATTTCTTCAAAGAGATTAACCACAATTAACTACAAATCATACTGGAAGTGCCTGTTTCTTTTGCATTTGCTTTCAGAACTCGAGTAAGAATGGTACGATTCGATGAGAGTGCGTGCACATGTCCGGTGCCAGACGTACCTTTAGCATCTGACTCCAGCACTGGTGCAAGTGCAAGTTGGTCTTTTTGTTCTCCGGCATCCACAGAGATGCTCCTCTCTCTTTTGGATTTGGTCTTCATCATCCCACCCACACTTTTTAGCCCAGGAGATATCTGACTGGATTTTACTCCATGGTTCCCAGGACCAGTGCCCTTTGACCCTTGGTTGGTTGCAGGTCCTTGCTGTTCCTGCTGATTTACATTAGGGATCTGTGACTGGGCATCACCGGCCACTTGCTTCCCATGATTCGGCAGTTTATTTTCAGGGTGCATTTGATTGGGTGATGATGTGTTGAAATACAAGAGGGTGGAGATGCAGAAATGAGCTGCGTCTGCCTATGAGTCTTGCACTGTGAAAACAGAGAAGTAGAGAGTCTGAGAAAGGGTCGGTACACGTACAGTAGGTTTTTAGTTTGACATCTCTGTTTATTATTTATCACACGGTGCTTAATTAAAAGTCCAGAGGTCAATGTCTATGATGATGGAGAACATAAAGGACGAGAAGAACACTGTAAAAGAGAGAGAATGAAAGCAGTAATATATTCAAATGTTTTCTCACACAAGTTTCTTTACCTTTTTCGTCCTTTCAGTAATCTGAGGTGGAATAAAGAATTAGCCACTAGCAACATGCGTAATGCGAGGAAAGGTGTCATTTGATCACAGTAGGTGAAGCTTCCAAGTAAGAAAGATGATATTACAACTCATGACTCACCTTACTTTAATACAGGCCTGCAGCGCAGGGACATGCCATCTTCAGATCTCTTCACTAAACATACACACTGATCTGCAACATAAATACACAGGAGAGAATAAACCAATAACAGCCTGACAAAAGACACAAACACAGTACAAAATAATTCAATCGTACAATTCATTCTTAATATGAGGGTCACAGGAAGAGAAAGCCAAGAAAGGGAAGGGAGGAGAGGAAGTGTTTATCTGCCCCTTAAAAAAAGGGCGGAGACTGTTGCCTAGAAGTGAAGTCTGCCCTATTACGAGGTCCTCATATGACTCAGAATTTAAAAACCACAAAACTATCTCACATTCCTCATCACTATTATGTGATTCAGTGCCATCTCTGTCTTCCTTATAAATATGATTACTTTCCACTCCACGTGCACCTCAGACATTATCTGCAAGTGCTCTGGGTGATCTGATCATATGATCATACCTGTGCTTAATCCTGTCCATTTGTGATCTGATTGCCTGTTGTGACCAAGTGTAAATGCACGCTGAGTAAAGGGTTGGTGACACTGGATTAAGTTTCTGTATTTGAAATTAGGGGAAATCTCATCTCACTGTACTTGAATGCATAAGACATCACAGCTGACTGTATCCATTAATTGGACACATGTATTCATCTATGTCGTGTTCGCCCCTCAGTCACTACTCATTCTTAGTTATTTATGTAGCTTTCCTTCAATAACAGACTTCTATCACGCATCATGTACCCTAATCTACACTGACCTTTATTATCTCAGTCTTGCACCACATGCTTTCACTTTTAATTGCTATATCTCAATCATGCACTAGCAATGCAAACAAATAAGCATTTTTGCATAAGTCTATTGATTGATTATGCATCCCCATTCGCCTATATTTTGCACACATTTATCTCATTCCCTTTTATACTGTATATTTATATATTTTCCTTTGTATACTGCATATTATACTTTACTTTTCTCAGTTGAAGCACTTTGACTATCTTGCTAGGGAAATAACAGGTCTCTTGTGGTACTATCCTTGAACTGGATGTTTGTAATTTCCTTAGGGATCAATAGAGAGAGAGAGAGAGAGAGAGAGAGAGATTGAGTGAGTATCTATCTATCTATCTATCTATCTATCTATCTATCTATCTATCTATCTATCTATCTATCTATCTATCTATCTATCTATCTATCTATCTATCTATCTATCTATCTATCTATCTATCTATCTATCTATCTATCCATCCATCTATCCATCTGTGTACGTGTGTCAAAGTGAGCATCTTGAACAGAGAGCGGGTCTGTCTCTGAGCCTGTACTCAAATGCCTTTGAGCCTCTAAAACATGCATTAGGTGTCTAAGATGATCATGCGGGCTTGTGAGAACATATTTACTAAGGACATTTCTTTCTGTGTCTACAGGCCTTAACAAGTTTTTCCACACCTGTTGTACGAGCAAGCAGACACCACACACACACACACACACACACACACACACACACACACACACACACACACACACACTCACTCACTCACTCACTCACGCACGCACACACATACACGCACACACACGCACGTGCACGCACACACATACACACATACGCGCACACATACACGCACACACACGCACGTGCACGCACACACATACACACATACGCGCACACACATGCCCACAGACAGACAGAAAGACCAACAGAACAGTCACACAGAAAGACAGAACCAGTCACAAGGACAGACAGCGTGAGAAATGCAGTCACACAGACAGTCTTTCTGTGTCTGCATTCCTTACTCTGTCTGTCTTTCTGTGTGACACAGACAGACAGACAGAACAGTCACACAGAAAGACAGACAGACAGACAGAACAGTCATACAGACTGACAGACAGTCACACAGAGAGAAATAGCCAGACTGACAGGGAACTGCACATACTCACACAATAATGAGGTACATGCATGTGCACACACACAGACACACACCTTCCCGTAATATAAAAGTGCCACAATCCCACACAGCTTTCCATCTCAGTGTCATTTCAGGGTGATGACCTCAAAAACACCTCCACTCCCACCACAAATGTCTTTCTTATTTGGTCCCTCCAACTCTTAGTCTCTGTCTCTCTCTCAAGCATGTACACACACAAAATATCGCCTCTGCAAGTCTCTTGAAGTTGCCATTCTCTTTTGAATGCCATTTTCAGGTACACCTCTCTATCTATAACAGCTGCCATCTCTTTCAGATGCCTTTTTTTTTCATTTAGTCACCTTTTCCTTCAGCGCCACTTACTCTCCAAAACACTTTTTACTCAAGTATCTCTTCTCTAAACGTCTCCCTATTTCCCCCAGTTCTCACACTGCCTGATATGGAGGACATGATAGTAATAAGTCAGTTAGTTTACTGCTGTAGCCTTCATGATTCATTAAGTTTCAGGGGAAACCTTGAGTGCTGTATTGACTTCTAGAATTTATGTCATGTCCACACCATGGAAGTCATGATACCTGGGGTAGGGGTAGGAAGAGGAAGTCAGGATAAAACAATCTTTCCCTGAAGTTCTATCAGAGGATTTTTATGTTAGAAATACATTACTGCCATCAGTCAGTTTAAGTTTTAAAGACATACCGTATACCTACTGGAGTTTAATACAGACTGCACCCTCCTACACAGAAACAATCTTTGTGAGGTATTTCTTTGTGCGCGTGTGTTACAGAAACCTAACAGAAACAGTAACTTTCACTCAAACCTTAACCATACCAATGTAAACAAAAGCTATACAGTACAGTGGCGTGAAAAAGTATTTTTTTACTTTTGCATATTTGTCACACTTAAATGATTCAGATCATCAAACTAATTTCAATATTACACAAAGATAACCTGAGTAAATACAAAATGCAGTTTTTTTAGGAAATTATTACAGTTATTAAGAGAAACAAAAAGATGTCCAAACCATAAAATATGGGCCTATGTGAAAAAGTACGTGATTGTAGTTGTTGCCATCAAGGAAGGCACAACCAGTTAACAAGTAAGAGGGCAAATACTTTTTAACAGCACTGTACCCATCACATGTAACTAGTATTTCCAATGCATACAGCAGTTGATCACCAGTTATTAAACATCGGACACATTAGTATTTTAAAACATGTAATAGTACACTTCCTGACATTAAAGGAGACTTATAAATAAATCTTTCATATTGCTACTCATAACATTCGCTCCTCTTCTATAAGCAAATTCCAGATTTTTAATGTAAAACCAGCAAAAATAGTAGCCTCAGCATAACTGTATTTAACCGTACACACTTTCACAGCTGAATATATACAGTATATAAGAAGTATTATTATCTAGTGCTGGGTGACATGACACAATCACAAATTACTATCACCATTTTACATTTTACCTCGATTATAATTAATGAACAATTATTATTATAATTATAATTTTTTTTTTTTTTTAGTTCGCTGAGGGCACTTTTGGACTGTAAATATACTCAGCTATTAAAGCCGGGAGATAACAATAGTTTTTCTAACAATAGAGTTCTCCATGTTGCTTCCATGTTGCTCCAGGTTGCTGTAGCCTGTATGTCACTACATACTGTATGCGGGATGGACAAGACAACATATATATGAAATATGTGGCATGGATAAGATAACATCTATTCGAGATATTGAATGTCTGTTTCGTTTAATTTCCGGTTAACGGCCCGGCCCTATTTTCACCAGTTATTTTTATTGCCTATATTGGTCATATTTATATATTTATGTTTTATTGCATAACATAGAGAAGGATGGCAAAACCTGAATATGTGCTTCAATGATTAAAAATGTTCCATGAAGCCGAACTATGTGTACCATACTGTATGTTCACCTGAGGGTAGATATTGATTCCTTGCTGTTTATCCTGTGGTTTGGGCCTTTAAGTTTATTGCATTACTGTATGAATGTTTCATTTGCTAAGGTACTTTTTCAGACACCTAAGCCTGCAAAAACTATTTCAGGGGACACCAGTACCCCAAAGCCCCCCAACCGTCAGAAATCAGACAATATTATCTGCTTACACACCTGAAATGGCAGGCAGTGCTCGAAATTTCAGCTTATGTTACCTTTTCTGTAAGAATACTTGATGTATTGTAGAATACCTGAGAAGGACTTCCTGTGGTTGACCTACCTAATATATCTTATCCTTATTTTGTTTCATATTTAACACATTTTTAGTGATTCTGATAAATGACCGTGTGTATATACAGAAAATAAAAGCATGTGATACTAATATTATATCACATCACATATGATCAGCAGCCCACGTGTCATTTTTATTATCTATGTTCTTAAAAAAGTATACAGGAACTGTGACCTTATAATACAGGCCCTCAGTACAGTGCGGCCACTAGCCAGTTAGTTCAAGTCGGGCTGTTAAACTCTCCTTAAGCCTTTTATAACTAGTAAATAATGGTATAACAGAAAGAGAGAGAGAGAGAGAGAGAGAGAGAGCATGCACATAATTTCTCTCTCTCTCTCTGACACACACACTCTGTTTTTTATATTGCTGACCATGTTAGGGAGAGAAGCACTATAGTCATGTTTAAATGTTAGCACCCCCTCTTTTAATTCTATGTGTTTCGCTGTAAAAACATAGTAAAAATCATCTGATCAAAGTGGGTCTTTATATTAAGCAAAATAGAAGAACCGCCTGTTAGGTCTAAAACTAACATGAAACCACAACTGAGGTTCGCAAAACTGCATCTGAACTAAGACAAGGTTTCTGGAGCAATGTCCTGTGAACAAATAAGACCAAAGTGGAGTTTTTCGGCCTTAACTGCAAGTTACTGTACATGTTTGAAAAAAACAAACAAACAGCATTTTAGCAGAAACCCCTCATGCAACTGGTAAAGCTTGGTGGAAATTGGGTGCACATGCACTAGTACACCGATCCGAAGACTCTCCAGTAAATCCACATTAGAATGGCTGAAAAGAACCAAGGTTTTAGAATGGCCTAGTCAAAGTCCAGACCTCAACCCAAGTTCAGATTTTTCTCTGAAAAAGTTTTAAACAAAAACAAATAAAATCGAAAGAGAGGGTACTAACTTTTATACATGACAGTAAGTGAAGTTTGCTGTACATTTAAAGTGGACATGAAGCAATCAAATACAATGCATATGTAAAGTTAACAATTTGGGAGTAGATCTGACAATGATACACACATTCCTGCACAATCACAGATACACTTACTGTACACATCAGCCTATCTGTCTAGACTAAGGTCTGTTGTGGCAAGTTGCCCTTTGGCCTGCTGATGTATAAAGGGAGTAACATACACAAGGTGAGGATGTGCACACCAAGGGGTCCACTGTAAAAATGCCCTTGAGTACTACCTTGAGCACTCCCTTGAGCACCATTGAGCCTGTGCCTTGGGCATTAGGATCGGTTTAAGAAGAAGAGTCCTTTTTTCTTTCTAGAAAACAGTTTTCCTGTTTCCCTGACAGCAGACTACAACCAGGTAACACATAGACAGTGGAGCTTCTTTGAGTGCTGAGGGTTAAAAAATATATAATGTTTGTTTATTGAACATGAACTAGTCTCACTGAACCTTACCTAATGCTAAAGCTGACAGGCATACACATGCACGCACACACACACACACACACACACGTTTTGAAAAACCTAGTAAAGTGCACATTGTCATTTGACACACATCTTCATTCTTCTCAGACTTTTACCATGTCTTCTGTGATGACAGCTCCTTCTCTTCTCCTCTTTATAAAACATGATGTCCTATCTTTCATAGTGATATACTCTCTACCCGTCACTGACTCACTGTCTATACCCTTCTCTCGCTCTCAGCCTGGCTTACTGTTTGCCTGTTTCCTTAACTCTCCGTCTGAGTCTATTTCTCACTGCTGCATGGCACTGTGGGTAAAAAGTATGAGTAGCTGCCGTCGGTTAGATTAAACAAATATTGTTAAAAGTTTGCAGTGCGTGTTTTTATAAAACCAGTGGTGGCGTTTTTTTTTTTTTTTTTTTTTAATGTGCCACTTTAATTCGATTAAAAAAAAAAAGGTATACTGAGAAGTGAGGGAAGCAAAGTGCTTTGACACTTACAATCATAACTCGAAAAAAGTAAGGAGAATAAAAAAGTAAAAAGAAAGTCACAAACAGTTTATTAATCAAATAAGTAACCATTTTTTGCTTTTCGTTTGTTGTAAGCTTAACTTATTGTTAGTAGTGACGCTGTAAGCACTGTCACCACGTCTTGCATAAATATAAATGTTTATGTAAGATAAACTGCAAAAATTACCTAAGAGTCGAGTTTATTATTAGTTTAATGATTGTATTGCTACTGTTTTTTTTTTAGAGCATTTTTAAACATTTTCAGCCAATTAGTTTCAATTCATATAAAAAGCATGCTTCATCCTAAGTAACAAAGTAAACCCCACTTTCCTCTTTAGGAATGCTTTAATAAAGGCTCCTCATAGCAGTTTTATAGAAACATATTTAAAAAGTTTTAGTGCCACTTAGATGTCCAGCAATCCAATGAAATAGCCATTTGTCCCGTTTTTAAACTTGTGTCTGTGTGACTGATTGATTGCCGGAGCATGGCAACTGTACTACTGGTTGTTACAGTATAATGTGCACTGGATTGCTCTGAAGTAATTTTTATTTACTATTTATAGCTGTCAAAAAATTATATTTTAAACAGCAGTGCACAAATATAATTAAGATCGGAGAAAGTATCATAAATGAAAAACTTTTATTTTTCAGAAAGTAACATTTGCAACACATCCCATTCTCTTATTGTTTCATGTAGATTATAAAGAAATCAACAGAATAATCTATGCTTAACTAAAGAGCAAAACATTTCCATTCCTTACCTCAGTAAGAGGCTCTCAGACATACCAAAATGCTTTTCTAAAATTCAACTGTTCTGGTATACTCACTCGTCACAAGGTGCATCACATGGAACAAAGCAGTGTCAGGGAATAAAAATTTAAAACTCTGCACCAAACGTTTTTCAATAAACACGGACATTAGTCACTTTGTATTTTGCGAGGCCAAATTAGTAAGTATTTATGAATATCAGAATGTCTGCATTTTTAAGAGACAGTCTATTCCTCTTATGCACCAGAATGTGTGCAGCCATGCTGAATAGTGGTATTTGTTATTGCATATTTGACGTCTTTTAAAGAGACTTGGTAATATTTCCCAACTGGTGAGCATGCTGATGAGTGATGGCTGTCGAGTGATGTATTTTGCAATATCACAATAGTATCGGTTTATGTAATCAGAGAGTTGAGAGACTACCGACCTGTAAAGATGAAGTAATTATCAGCTGATTTCGATTGGCGGCCGGTCAATCTGAACACCCTTAATATAACTGCCACATAACGCTGCCTAGACCTTACCAACTGAAGCAACCCAGATCATAACACAGCCTCCAGGGCTTTGTACGATAGGCACTACGCAGAATGGAAGCATCACTTTAGTGCTTCCTTCCTTACCTTAATGCACTCATCACTGGTACAGGGTCACAGTCTTGATTTATTAGACAACACGACCTTCATACATTGCTCCAACGTCCAAATCTTTATGCTCCCTTGCAAATTGAAGCCTTTTTTTCTGATTGGCCTCAGTAACATCTGGATGACTGACTGACTGAAATTAGAAATAATATATTTAATGATAATTTTAATATAATATAATAATAATTTTATTTAATGAAAATAAAAAAATATAGTGGATTTAAAAATATATATAAAATAGTAAAATGGATATAAAATAGTAATTTGCTGCATTCTGTTCCACGTTGTACTTCGAACTGTACTCCCTACACCCTGCTCTCTACTAAGAGAATGTAAGTTAAGTAAATTTCTCTTTAAAAAATTCCATCATTCAGAACACTTGTGCCTATTACAAACACTTATACCCAACAAATACCTGTTTCTGCTACTGTGATATTACATTACTAATGAAATATTATTTCACATTATTAATTATTATCTCACATTATGAAATATTGAATACATATTGAAATTCATACATACTTACATATTATAAAATGTATGAGTTTCAATATGTATTCAATATTTATATTTAATCACAGAAGTGATAGACATAGTCATTCCTAAAGATATGAATACTGTGCAGATTAATAGATTGTGTGTGTGTGTGTGTGTGTGTGTGTGTGTGTGTGTGTGTGTGTGTGTGTGTGTGTGTGTGTGTGAAAGGTTTACTACATTCTGTCCAGCCAGTTTTGCGGGATGCTGTGACAGTCATACAGAGACACATAGACATAATCTTTTCTGAAACGTAAAGATTTCAAAGAAAGATTGAGTTCTGACCAACGTACAGACAAAATCTTTCTATTATTTATACATTAGATTATTATGTAATCTGAGTATTATGTTATCCTTAATAATAACAAATGATGAATTCAGTTAATGCCAGGTCTTTGTAAAAGCTCCATGTCACTTTTACACTCCAGTGTAATTTTGCATGCACAGTGGAGCCTTGGATTACGAGCATAATTCATTCTGGAAGTGGGCTTGTATTCCAAAACACTCGTAAATCAAATTAAATTTTCCCATAAGAAATAATGGAAAAATATAAATACATAAAAATAATTAATAGAAAATATAAAGTAAAAATAAAACAAATTAACCTGCGCTCTAACTTAAAAAAAAAAAAAAAAAGTACAAATAAATTCCAAAAGATAAGTGTTTTCCGTTTATGCGCTTGCGCTGTGCGTGTGTGTGTGTGTGTGTGTGCGTGTAATGTGCGTGCACACACACATTAACGGAGAGACTGTTTTATCAGAAAAAAAATTCACACGTGTTCACAGGCGTGCACAGATGTTGATTATAACCAGTGAGAGACGAGCACTAAGACCCAGTAGGGGAGACGATTACCTACAATTCCGCAGCGCAAGAGAGAGAAAATCCAATATTGGAGGGGGGGTTTAAAAAAAAAAAAAAACCTGATTCCATGTTTACGTTGTTAATTAGTCAAGTAGCTGTAATGAGTCCTGCATATTTTTGTTTTCGAAAGTCTGTAGGCAGTGTTATAGATTCAACAAGCAAATACATTCGTATGTTGACTGATTTAATCCAAATACTTTTGCAGATATAGCATAACTTATTTAAACACAAGAAGTGTTACCAGGATTGCTTCTGATGATGGCAAATGATGATGATGTTATTTAAATGCTCCACTCATCCAAGTAAATTGCACCACGCCATTTCCTTCTCACACTTTGCACTTCGATAGAAAATTAATGAATCCTCATATATTTATGTTTGCATGAAGTATTTGTGCATATTGCACTGATTGCAAGCTGTATTTGCCGCCATTGTATACTATCTAAGCTGAAGTTTGGAAATGTTATTACATAAATTTTTGTGAACACTAAAGTGTGCAGTTCTGCCACAGGCGCTGGTGCTAAATGAGCACACGCTGGCCAGTAAAGCACTGCGAGTGAGGTTGTGTGTCTATGGGGGAAGACAAATTAAGTAAACTGAATAGACTGAATGCCTTACTTTGTATCCGTCAAAATGACAGACAGCCTTCAGGATTTTCCATCAGTGCTTTAAAATTTGGTAAATGAGGAGAAGCAACAACAAATAAAAAAAAAAAACTCAGACACAGACATTGCAAGAAATGTTACTGTCAATAGATAACATTTTCATAAAAAATTGTGTCTTTGTGTTCTCTTTATCTTTTATTTTGTATAAGGACCTGGAGCTAGCACCTGTGACAAACATTGATTAAATTAGGACAAATACTTTTTTACAACATTGTACTGACTTAATAATGCATCAAGTTGCATTACATGGTTTTCATATGATGTCATAAAAGACAGACCACCCCCATGCCAGCATCATCTTTGTTGTGAAGTTGTGCAAAGTTTTATCAGCTTTGATGCATTTGTACCCGTATTTTTTTTTTATCTGTTTCTCAACAAGAAGACAGAAGAGCTGGGACGTCCAGTGAAGCAAGCCATCACTATGCAGGAAAATTGTATGCTTTGATCCACTGCACTATTAAACACGCAGAACTGGCCAGCGCCAACTCCCAAGCCAGTGCCATCTTTTTTGTAAAGTTGTGCAAAGCTTCATTAGCTTTGATGCATTTGTGCCTCATAACTTAATGTATGTTTTATTAAATTAGCCTCACAGACAGAGACAGCTAGCTACCGTGATTAAGTGAATTCATTGCCAGTTTGGGGGAAAATGCACTAAAACCACTGGTCAGCTTTGGAAACCCGTATCAACAACAACATTATTATCTGCATGCTGTCAATCATTTTGCACCAGATACACTTAAAGCCATAAACTGTAGGTGCGCACACAAAAAACATTTTATACAACATATTAACCACCCACAGTTCTGTGCAAAATTTTGAGTCACCCCTCATTTCTACATATTTTGCAGACTTTCTAGCATTTTTTAAATGCAGCCTTAAGGAATAGTTCTACAGGCTTCCTGAAGGACTTTTTTTGGCTCTCATTGTCAGTCCCTGTACCTGACTGGTACCAGAGGAATGTTTTTGTTTGTTAAGCCACACAGTGACCTTAAGCATAAAAACACTATCTAACCTAAGGCATGAACCAGTGAGAAACAGCTGCAGATGATGACAGATGATCAGGCCGGTCATTAGTCTCCTGGTGATGCTGAATGATGAGTGATTGAAACAGACAAGAGGGGAAATGAGGTTGCTGCTGTGGTTGTTCCATAAACAACCAATTTTTTTTATTACATCTTTAGGTGCTTTGTTGCCTGTCACAGTAAAACATCTGTTCCCATTTCTTTAATTAAAAATACATAATTAAATTTCATATCAAGAAATGAGGCGTAGCTCAAAACTTGTGCTCACTACTCTATATATTAAGAAAAATTACAGCTTTCCAACGGGACAAAAACAGCTGCTCAGCTTTTCTGTGCCTAAGTGTGTGACTTTAATTGATTAAACTACTTATATATAAGCAGATAAAAGATGCAGAGTTGATTGTAGTGGCATTTGTTTTTTGGGAATCTGTTCCTTAACAAGAAGTCAGGGGTAGCTCAATGGTTAAGGCATTGGACTACAGTTCGGAAAATCCCAGGTTCAAACCCCACAACCACCAGGTTGCCACTGTTGGGCCCTTGAGCAAGGCCCTTAACTCAGATGTGTAATAAGATAAAAATGTATGCTCTGGATAAGAGCGTCTGCCAAATGCCTAAATGTAAATGCAAGTCAAAAGAGATGTGACTTTCAGTAAAGCAAGACATCACTATGCAGGAAAATCGTATGCTTTGTTCCACTGCACTTTTAAAACATGCAAAACTGGAGAAATAGACTTGGTTACCTTTTTAATGTACAACCATCTTTAACACTAATATGCCTTACTGAGATCTAAGAACAGTAAAATGACTAAAACAGTTTTAAAATTCATTCTCAAAAAGATTTCCATGCTGATTTGTACATTTTTCCAATGTTAAAGTTGAACCTTGTCAGTCATTTTAGAAATGGCTTAAAAAGCATACACTACTGTTCAAAAGTTTGGGGTCACTTTCTAACTCCATGATGGTTCCTGATTTTTAGTTCTTTCTACATTGTAAAGGAATGCTGAAGGCGTCCAGAAATGCATTAATCTCCATTGCACAGTTAGTGGTGAGATGTGTCTGCTACTTCTGCTCTGTAAAGACTTCATAACGCCTCTAATCTGAGGTGCTGTTAATTGGTCATTTTTCAGGCTGATAACTCTAAATGAACTTCTCGTCTGCGGCAGAGGTAGGTTTTGGTCTCGCCCTCCTGGGATGGCCTTCATGAGAGCCAGTTTCATTATGGTGCTTGACGAATTTTGCAAATGCACTTGACAATACTGTTCTTGCAAGAACTATTACAGAAAGGCTGACCTCTGTGTCTTAAAATAACAACTAAGTGTTGTTTTTGTTGTTGTTACGTAATTACCTAATTCCATTTGTGGTATTTTATAGTTTTGAAATCCCCAGTATTGTTGTAGAATGTACAAAATAAATCACTAAACAAAAACAAAGAAATTTGCAAGTGACCCCAAACTTTTGAACGGTAGTGTGTGTGGATGAGGATGGTTCAGTGATGTGGCCCTGTAGCGATGTGCTTTACGTAAATGTGGTTTTCTTCGTCTAACCCTTCAAGTTCTTCAAGGCAGTTAATTTTTACGTCAGTGCAGCAGCCGCACAATAAAATCTAAGATGCAATTTCTGACCTTAAAAATAAAATGTTAAAAATGTAAAATAGCAAATCACATGCCTTAAGACAAGTGTTATAGTTGTTTTACTGAACAGTATCATCATGTTAGTACTGTGTGTGTGTGTTGAAGCAGGTTGCCATAGCAACAAAATAGGTCATGGACCCGAGCAAGTTAAAGCAGAAAATGAGTGAAAGAGAGAATGAATAGGTTAAACAAGCACGGGGAGAACATTTCAAAGCTGAGTGAGAATTTAGACTGTTAAACAACCAAAAAGTGGAAAAAGTCATGAATACCTAAGACAATACGCAAAGAAAGCAAAATAGAATAGATGGAGAGTCAGTGAAAGGAGATATCACCTTTAGGATTCTAAAGCTCAAATTTGGATTTTTGTAAATTATATGACACTGTTTACTGTTCAAAATGCTATGAAAAAAAATAGTTGAAATGTGTGATAGAGACAGAGAGCCAGGAGGAGAGAATAAAATTTCTTAGAATAAAATTTCTCAGAGCAAACATCATGTGACCTTTATGAGCCATGACAGAGAGAGAGAGAGCGAGAGAGAGAGAGTAAGAGAGAAAGGGGGAAGGAAAGGGGAGACATGACCGCGAGAGAGCAAGAGAGAGAGAGAGAAAAGAAGAGAGAGAAAAAGAGAAAGGGGGGGGAGCTGCAGAGAGCAAACTGTACAGGGACAGTGCAGATTGTCAAGGCCAGAGTAGTCAGTGTGTGAGCACACTGTGTAAAGTGTCCTCTCCTTGTCTCTGCTCCCCGTCTTTTTTGGACAGGGAAGTACTGGGCAAACTTTGGCGGGGGTGGGGTCAAGGGTTGTAGATATTCCAATACATTCTGGGCTGATGGCCAACTAGAACAAGGAAAAAGAAGAAACCACAGCCAGAGGACAGAACACTGAGGGAGAAAGGAAAAGCACTCATAATGTAAGGTTGTAATTTCAATGGTTTTAGTTTCAAAAGTAGCCAACTTTATTTACTAACTAAAATTATATTCGTGTGATAAAGTGCTCGACCCATCGTCTGGAGATTGCAAGTTTGGGTGATGCTGTAGCCTTTCACTTGCGGTGTGTGGAATGGGAGGCACTTAACGCTCTCACATCAATCGCAGCTTTACAGCCAATCATGGGCGTCTGTGAGCTCACGCAAGCAGAAGGAGCGGATAGCGCTGTCCTCCGAGTGTGTTACGCCGACCCCAACGATGTGCGAGTGAGCAGTTAGAAAAAATTCGATCTAGCCTTGATGTGAGAGACCCTTAGCGACGGGTGGGAAGTGGATATGACTAAATTAGGAAGAAAATCTGAGGAAAATCCACAAAAAAAAATACTTATTTGCAATATTATAGTAATAGAAAGTAATTTTTTAACCCACAGGATTTAGTAGATAATATTTTCCAGCCAGGCAAGGTTACATAAAAAACTGGTCACTGTCTACAAACTGTCAGGGATAATCCCTGGAGAGAGGTTTTGTGCCCGTGGACTGGGTTTTTTGAATGTGGACTTAAAAATCAAACCTTCGACCTCACCTTCATGCCACCATTTATTGCATATTCTTAAATTAGTTTTGTTCCACGATAGCAATGACCAAAGACAAAGAAATAATTGCTTTTAGTGGTTAAGAAAATTTTTTTTTTTATGTGCATTCCTTTTGTTTTAGGGAAATCATGTCCAGGTAACCAAGGTTTACATGTTTGTACAAGTTTATATTGTTTACAATTTAAATTTATAATAAGAGAAATTCATGCTTTTTTTTGCACTTTCCTCTACCGAAACCATACCAAACTGAGGTATGTAACAAATCAAGAGATTTTTCTAAGAACTGATTCTAATTTTTTTATATTTCTTTTGATCCATTTCAAATATCATATTTTCACAATCAACAGACATTATTATATACTATATGCAATACTATATTATATACAGCTTTTGGTTTGTGAGCCGTATATATTATTTTAATCATGACTAGAAGAGAAAAAAATGAATAAACCTGAATAATGTACGTATTCTACAAAAGCATACTCTTACGTAGGGCTGCACGACTGCGAAAATGATGATGATAATCATGATTTTTCTCCATTGGAATCCTGAGAATATGATTCTCTTACACATTTATTGCACTCAAGTAAAAAACGTGCTGTCGACACAGCACTTTCAACAGACTTATGATAAAAATAAGGTACTTTTCCTTATTGTAGAACACTTCAAGTTAATAACTTAAAAGTTGTTCAATAAAAATAGATTGTTAACTATAATAAATAAACATAACTGATAAATAGCACCGGTGCTTTTCAGACATACCGCCAACTGCAGTGCATGCGTGATTTTATATCTGTGCTATTGTTATTAGCATAAGGTTAATGTCATCCAGTTTGTTAACATAGTTTGTAATTAAATACATAGTTTACAGTGTTGAATTTATAGTTGTTAAAGGTTTTATTGCTTAGTCTTAAACTTCTAATATGCTTCTCTGTAAAGAACTGTACATGCTTGTCTCTGTTTAAACAGTAGTATATATTTGTGTTTTTAGGGCGTGTGCATGCGTGTAAGTATGTAAGTCATTTAGCATATGCTGCAAAAAATAATAGCAATATAAAACTAACGCATACGATCATAAACTATTTACTGCAGTTAGTGGTAGTATTTTTAAGATTCACAGTTCAGGACCAGAAGTAAAAGATTTCTAACGGCAGTAAATAGTTTGTGTTCTGCTGAGTTGATAAAAATTGATATGGCCTTATCAATGTAAAAAGAACATTGGATAATAATGTATGTTTTTAGTACTTTCGCTGTCATTTTGATAAGTAACATGACTTATTTTTACAAATATCTTCACAGTGTACACAAACATTAGTGTGTCTTTGGAAATCAAATCCATTTACTGTCACTAAAAAACAACGTATATTCTTTAGAGATTTTTAGGCTTTATGGGTATGGGTATGCAATAAACTTTTCCTAGTTTAGCTAGGCTTTCACCATGTATCAACTTGTTTGGTCTTTGGCAACTTGAAGGAAGAATTCTCTGTATCACATTCTTTCATAGTTTGTCTTACTATGCATTAATTTCAGTTACTAACTCATAGGCATTCAAATCATCTCACTTACTGTACCACACTGCACCTTCTTATCAACATTCGAGGCCTGATGTATAGTACATAGTACTAAATTATAAGTTATCTTACAAAAGAATTAATAAACCTAGGTACTTTCGCTTCTCAGAAAACTCAAATGGACAAATAAAATGCAGAATGCTAACTGCTGAAGTCTAAAGTCTAAACCTATAGAAGCAGTGAAACACAAGTAACACACACAGACACCATTTACCAAACTCACGCAACACTGAACGTAAGGACATTTTCACACTAACCACCACTGATTTGTACCGTGCCCAGGAGCGACTGCTCCACGTCCCCACTCCCTGCTTTTTTATTCTCCATGCATGATTGCGCATTTACACACTCCGACACAGCAACTGTCCCTGGTTTGTGAGCCTCCATTAAATACAAGAGAAGATGAGAAAAGGAAAGTAACTTTTACTATATTCCTAATATCACTGATATTTTAGAAAAAATGTAACAAGCAATGCTCTCGCGTGACTTTCTACTTTTCAGCTACGGCCATGTTGGTCAAAGGATAACGTGCCGCACATACACAGATTTACAGTGGGCGGAAACAGATGGCACGAATCTTCTCCTGTTCTCAGGTATAATTAGATTCCATATCTGATTCAATCCATGTCCAGGTAAACTGTATCATTCTCTGGACCACCATTTCCAGTGGACTTGGGCACAGTTCCAGAGTGCGGAATGATTGTGTTCTCACTGATCAAAATGAAACAGACTTTGAGATCAAGTGTTCTCGGAAACGATCTCAGGACCCTAATGTGGAAACACCCTAAGTCCCATCCACTGTTTATACCACTTGACCTGCCTGTGGAGGGTCACATGGCGACTGGAGCCAGGAAACTCGGTACACCCTGTATGGGGTGCCAACCCAGCACAGGGCAAAAGCACACACAAACAACCAAATCAAACACTACAGGCAATTTGGAAGCACCAGTCATGGGAAGAACATGCAAACTCCTCGCACACACACCAGAGGTAAGATTCAAACCCCCGAACAGTGGAAATGCAAGGAAACTGTGCTGAATCTTCTTCCTGCTTATAAGAAGTATTAATCAGATTTTTCATGCACCACACTGTTTTTCACTCAAACCTATATAATACTGTCTGGTGCAGTCAAGGAAAATGTACAAATTATTTTACAGATACTTTCTCACACAAGGGGTTTAAAGATGCTGACTCAAGGAATTAACACGGACTAGTTATGATTCATTTTTTACAATGACCAAAGGTCATAAACCATTCAGAGAATAAAATGACTCATAGTCACATGAGTGAATTGCACAAGCTGCACTACAAGGTAAACATAACTCTACTTGCCATTTCCTTAAAGCAGCTACACTGCATCATAAAAACAGTCTCCATTTCAGAAGGGTCAAATTATTAAGCTGCATCAAGCAAGGGAAACAACCGAGGAGATATGAAACTACTGGATTTGGGTTAAGAAGCCTCCAATGCATAATTAAATCCTAGAATGATAGTGGTGAACTGTCAACTTTGTGGAGGAAATGTAGCTGAAAGAAATCATTAACTGGTCACAGTTTGTGAAGTTAATCATTAGTGAAAAAAATAAAAAACAAAAAAGACAGTAGAAATCGCAGCTATGTTTAATAGCGAAAATGAGAGCATTTCCACACACTGTATGTGACGAGAACTCACAGGATTGTAACAGCCGTGTGGCCATAGAAAAACCACTTGTTATTAAGTCTAATAAAAAAAAATAAAAAACCTTTAAGTAATATACTTTTAAGACAATGGAAAAAGGTCATGTGGTATGATTAGTCCAGATAGACAATTTTTCAAAGCGAAAGCGGTGCCTGGAAATAGCTGTTTTTCAGCTCGATGGGTCATGACCGATCACGTCGGACATAACCAATGCTGTGCCGAGTGCAAGAGCTTCTGAGCGGTGTAGCATTTTATAGTGTTACATTATCGAAAGTTGCGAGTGTTAAAAAGTCTCCAATCGGCTTGTTTTGATTAGTCTCAAAACCCACTCGTCAGTGTGAGTCTGGTTCCTCTCATGGTGTCTTCCTATTGCCATCTCAGGGAGGTTTTTCTTCAGTTTCTTAATCAGGAACAATATGATCATACACATTTTCTTACACATGTTACACTCATTTCAATTATTATTTTTTTGATTCTATAAAGCTGCCTTGCAACAATGACCATTGTTAAAATTTAATTTGTAACAATAAAAAACTGTATAAATAAAATTCAATTAAACTGAATTTATTACACATGCTTATACCAATCCCAATAATAATATGTCAGGTAGATAATTAGTCTCGGGAACACAGTTCCTAAGTTAGAAGCTGCACATGCCCTCATGCTACCCACTGGTCAACACGGGCTCAAGACTTTGGGGGCATTTGTAGAGGCGGTACACCCTGAACTATTCACACACTGGCATTCCGTGGGGTAGAAGTGAATTACTTGCTAAGTTTGTTCAAAAATGAAGATTATGGGAGATGACGGAGATATGTGCCGCTCAGTAAAAATGCAGATTTTTGTTGAATTTAATTTACTTTTAAACTCTTGTATTAGAAGTTAGTTTGTAGTGTTTAAATGCTGCTTTTATTGAAAAAACTATCACTATGAGTGTAACTATGGGCTACATTTTCATGGTCATTTCAGTTGTGAAGCTGTTTAATAAAGCTTAGGTATAAAACTTTCGAGATATGAACTTTTTGTAAGGTTCAACGTCTTAAAATTGTAACAAGATCTGCAAAAAAATATCGAATTCTAATACTTTCAAATTACAATATTATTTGAATCGACTTCTAGGTATCGTGATATTGTATCGGATGGTCGCTGGTCTACCTATGAGTCTGCATTGTATTTTGCCCACAACAGACTTGTGTTGTAAACTGAAACATTAAGGAGCAGCAGCATGCAGAGTCACAAGCAGGACATAGTAAATGCAGTATTGTTGGCAGTAAGCAAGAACACCAAACACTCTTTGTACTTCCATCTTTTGAGGAGCGAAAGTACTCGGTTCAAAGGGAACTGTGAGTGGTAAAGAGAACAAGTGAACAACAGTTAATCACTTAGTACATCCGTAAGTGTGCGCAAATCTTACTTAAGATGAAGACCCTGTGCAGTTCACATTGCAGGAAGCTACTAGCCGACCTGAACACAGCAAATGACTTTTCCCTTCACTTTTCGCCCATCCAAAACCTGAATCTTCTACAGTATATTAGATGCCATCAAAATTTCTCAGGCACAGTCATCTTGGCCAGTCTTGATCAGTGTTCCTTTATCGTTATCAGATAAAACAAAGCACAGTTTCTAAAGTTTCTTTAAAAATTTAAACTTTGTCACATACAAATAAAATCCAAATTTTACACACAACTCCAGTTTACATCACCATGACCAAATGAGAGTCCTGGATCCTACAGAAAAAAACTTTGCTCCGCTTATTTTGGTCATCAAATACGGTGAGAAAAGTCTAAAAAACGCGTCTCTGGTGCCCGTGTTCTGATTGTCTATTAAAATACGGATTGGAGCAGAACATAAAGATATTAAAACAGCATGTAAGCTTATGTAATTTATTTTTTATCATTTTTTTAAGGAAAATAATAGACTAGGTCTAAAACCAGCAGAAAAGCTGTAGAATGACTTTTGATTTTTATAAGGAAGGTCGAAATAATATAGTCAAATCAAGATATGGTACTGTAGGTTGGTAAACTGTTACGTGAAATGACTGAGTGTATTATTACGAGCAAACTGCTTTAAAGCTGCTTTAACAAAGTATTTTTCTATTTCAGTGATGTGCACACTCTTGTGCAATCTTTTTTTTTTCTTTTGCTAAAACAATTTGGTTTCATTTGAATTTAGTTGGTTACTACATACATCACATTCAAAAGTAAGAAAAGATCTGATATGATTTATTAAAGCCTGCAAGTTTAGGTTGTATATATTTTTAATATTGTTCTGCATGGGAAAAAGTTGAACCCTTGTCGATTGATTGCTTGCACTTGTGTAGTGACCATTTTATCTTGAGAAGCATAATTATGGAATAAATGTTTGGTAAATTGAACATGGCAAATGTTCAATATACATGGTTCACTTGCTTATTTAGGGTACTGTACATCCTGTTATTAAAGAGACAAGACTGGCATTATGCTTTCATTAGCACTATTAGGGTTCTCACAGTATTCAGTAATCATTTTCTTTGTATTTATTATGTTAAATGGTTGTTTCCTCAAATCTTAAATTAGATAGATTTTTTTTATCATTTAAATTTTTTGTAATTGTACTTGTTTTTATCATATAGGCCTACATGAAATGGCTAAGTACATCGATGTGCGTGTGCTTATAGTAACCTCTCACTCGCTAAACAGCCCAGATAGCAGTGTGACAGCTGAATGGCAGGGGAGTGAGAAAACTAGATGAGACAAGTTTAATATCACAATGTGAACTATACAGTTTACATTGAGTTTACCCAATGTTTCGATTTTACCAAATAATTATTTAGGATTAAATTATACCTTATAATTAAAATGATAACATTTTAATTATATCTAATAAAATATGCTAGTGCACCGTGTTGTAAAGGACAGCTGGCGCCTGATAAAAATCGGCAATGACATTCGATGACTAAAGTTTCTTTACATACTCTATTATCTGGTCGTTGTGTGCTTTGCGAAAAACATTGGGGTAAATTTAGCCAGGGATTTATGAATATTATTTGGCTCAGTGGTATTATCAGTGGCAGTGGCAGATAAAATGGCAAATGTTTTGATTGTGGATCACATGATTATGTGAGCTCTTCATGAAACAGTGTGACCATAATAACATGTGTCAAACATAACAACATTAAAAATAAGTTTTTAGAAACTGATTGGGGTGGTTCACTGCATATTTCAAGGATTTAGAAGCATTTTGATTTTAAGCATATAAATTATGCTTCACCGTGGTTAACATGAAACACAATTAAGAGCACGGAAATGTTCCAGGTCAGGCACATTGGGTTACATTTCATGCACAAGCCTTGTGGTGTAATAGTTCCCAAACGTGGCTAGAATGAAAATGGACAATGAGGAGCCTAAATAGTTTTGAGTTGGTGTGCTGGAAAAACATACTGGGGCTATCAGACTTCCAGATCAAGTTGCAAACTCTGTGTGCTGCTATAAATAGAATAGTAGGATATCACTTTTACAGTGCTGGCTAATGGGGAGTCCAGTGGGCCAAGGAGCATCCACTTGCAGTCAAATCACACTTCACGCGTACACATTTTTGTACTCTTTGCCGCTATTAAATACATACACCCCACAATATACAATCAGGTTCATAAGTATTTTGACAGTGACAAAATATCCATAGTTGTGCCTCTGTACACCACTAAAATAGATTGCTTTACAATCAGGATGCATTTGAAGTGTAGAGTTTCACTTTTAATTCAATGGGTTTAACAAAAATATTGTAGTAAGTGTTTGGAATTACATCAATTTTACATAGTACCTGGCTCCAATGTAACTGGACAAACTAATATAATACTGTAAATAAAGCAGATAATTGCAACTCATTTTCAGTCAATGTCTGCAACCAACATGCATTATAAAATGCTGACTATTGTCCCTTTAGTTACTTTGCCAGGCCTTTACTGCAGCCACCTACAGTTCCTGTGTGTTCGCTGGTCTTTCTGCCATCAGTTTTGTCGTCAGTAATTGAAAAGCACAGGCAATTTTGTTAAGGTCAAATGACAGAACTGACCGCATAATTTCTTTTCCTCAAAAATCTCTAATGGAGCATGTCATTATCCATTTGCACTGCAAAGCATCGCTCTACGAGTTTTGCACCATTTGGCTAAATCTGAGGAGAAAGTATAGCTGCTTCTATCACTAGTCACATCATCAAACAGCAACAGTGACCCAGTTCCAGTGGCAGCCATACATGCCCATGCCAGAACACTGCTTTCAATATGCTTGATAGAGGAGGGGGTATGATTTGGGGATCTGTTGACTGTTTACTTTGACAATGAGACGCCCACCTCCTGCAGACTGTTCTTAACTTGGCAAGATGATGCAAAGGGTTTTTTGTTTGTTTTTTAGCACACAAAAAAAAAGAATTCTGCCATCACCCACCTACCCTTTTTTTGTTCTATGGTCTTCCAGGCTTTTTAGTGATGGTGAGATCACCAATGGATCCTCTCTGCCATCTCTCTAATAGGTCTGCTTTGTGTTTTCTATTAGTTTAATCAAGTGCCTTTAATACCAGAATATGGCCAGGCTAATTTTATGTCACCCTGTTAACTGGGGAGAAACAGGTAGATGAGTAGACAACCTTAAGTTGTTTTTGATGTCAAGAGAACTAAGCTCGCTCAGCTGCCAAACAAGAGTAAAACACAGCAGATTATGGTGGATAAATGTTGTTTATTCACCATAAGTGAGTTTAACGTAAGATGTTAAAAGAAAACTCACCATGTGAATACAAACATAAGATTTATAAACTGGCTTTTTCGGAACTTAGAGATTCTACTAACAGCTTGAGATCTAAAGAGAATTTTAAGAAAGATTTATGCAGCTGGTTTTGACCCCCGGATAAATACATTACTGTTTCCAAAAGAAAATTCAAAATCAAGCAGATGTAATAAAGCTGCACTATACAACAGTTAGTTCTAACCAAGCCACCTGATTGGACGAGAGGTTTTTTACAAGTGGTAATAATGAACAGTAACAGCACTGCGATTTGAACTACTGTATATGCATCACGATGTGTCACAGGTGTCCTACAGTTGTTAATTACACTGTCACTGCATGGGTGAAAGTAGGTCAGTAATGAGAAGAGGGCAACTGTATGTCAAAACTCACATTCCAAGTCAGTCCCAGAAGCACTTTCAGCGAAAAAACACACCTGATAATGTCTTTAAAAAACTGTGTCTCCTTAATAATTACTGAATAGAATAAATAAACAAAATAAAATCTGTTCTTTCATTTATAGTTATAGAACTAACTAGCTTCAATCCCAAAACACTTTCCGATCCCTGATCAAGGGAACTACATGGTATGTGTGACAATGAACCGTACTGTAAACCCTAGCGCATTAGCTTTCCATTTAACCCTATTTGCGACTCAACCTCAGAGAGCTGATATTCTCAAGCGTAATTATAAAGAGAAACTTCTGAGATTTACAGGACTTTCCCCCACCTCCGTGGTTTATTCTCCTCCCCTTTTGGCTATATACAGTAGTACCGCTAAGAATTTAAAACTACTCTTACCCCTGTTAATGTCGATCACTAACTGTCGGTTGCCAGCTCCACCAGTTGCGGTCAGTTGGATCCGCTAGTCGAGGTATACATATTAGTGAAGCAAAAATCTAGTTAAATAAAGAAACAAGTCATAATCTGTTAATAATAAATGGTGTTTATTGAACTGTTGTAAAAGCAGTAATGCACTTGAGGTCATGGCCATTAACGCATCTCAGCCGTGCGGATATTCATCACAACAGAACCCTCTCTTGTGTGATATTGATTAATAAGATCAGTTAATAAACAGACAGGTTACTTGATTAAATCAATAACACTGACCATATCAATCGCTAGGAAGCTGTACGGTGGTCTTAAAACAATATATGTCATGTACACTGCTAGGCCAAAAAACTCACCACCTGGATTTTACTAAGTACATAATAAAGAGTCTTCCATTGGATAATTACTGCAGTGATTAATATGGTTTAGCTGATAACACATTATTTAACCCCAACTGATGCAATAAGTAGCTTCTCATTTCTTTAATCATGGCAGAAGAACTTTAAAAGGCATTATTCAAACTTGGAAAGATAGTGATGAACCATCATCTTAAAACAAGCAATATGGTTGAAAAGAAAATTATGAATGAACATGATCAGATATCCCAAACATTTGGTGAAATAAAATTGTGAATAAAACAACAGTAGAACTCACGGCTATGTCTAATTGTGAAAGTAAGAGCACATACAAAATGAGAAGAGAACTCAAGGGATTGGTACTGAACAGCTGTGAAGCCTTAAGAAAACCACTTATAAGTAAGGATAATCTGAAAAAAAAAAGAAAAAGTTCAAAATTCAGTTTACTAGGGAACAGAAAAAATGTGTGTTGCATTGGAAAAATGTAATATGGTCAGATAAGTCCAGATAGGTGCATGAGGGTAAGTAGAGAAGCAGATGAAGTGATGCACCCACCATGCCTGGTGCGTACTGTACAAGCCTGTGGGGCAGATCTAGGTTCAGCAACATTATATGCCCAAACAATGAGGTCAGCTGATGACATGAATATACTAAATGACCAGGTCTTTCCATCAATGGATTTTTTTTCCTTCCACAATGGCACAGGCATATTCCAAAATGACAATGCCAGAATTCATCAAGCTCAAATTGTAAAAGAGTGGTTCATGGAGCTTCAGACAAAAATCCACTAAAGGTTTTACTGGATGTGCTGGAGAAGACTTAACGCAGTGGTTTGACTCTCCCATCGTCAGTAAAAGATCATAGAGATAGAACTTTATTATACATCTGATCAGTTGAGAGTTAAGTGACACCAAGAGTGGGGTCTAAACCTAGCACATTCTGATGAGAAGTCCAGCGCCTTAACCACAGAGCTACTCCTGCCCTTATTATATCACAGTTAAACATCCTTGTTACAGTTCTCCCTGTGCTAAAAAACAGGTGATGTCACTAATTAGTTTGATGATGGAACAAACATATGGTTCATTTTCTGAAGCCAAGGTGTCCACCTCTGCACAAAAATGGCTAAAACTAGGGATCTCAAGTGAAAGGCAATCATCAGGTAAAATTGCATTGAGCAAGTGACGCCAGAGAACCCAGCCGGATCAAGCGGAACCTCTGCCTACAAGTTAGTCCATTCCGGAGGCAAGTTCTTAGGGCGAAATTTCCCATTGGAAATAATGTAAATGCAGATAATCCATTCCAGCCTCCCCAAAAAAAATATTACCAATATCATTCATTTCAATGTAATCATATTTTTTTAATGTATAAAAACATGTAATGAAGACATGTAAATGAAGTAATATACAAAATAAATAGACATTAAACCTCATTTAACCTTAATTTATGATTTCTCTTTGTACTGGCTTTAAAAAAGAAACTGAAAGTGGTTCCCTTTTCTTCTTGCTACCATGCTTGCTGACCTTCTTGGGACCCATGGTGATGTCTTCACCAAATCTTGCATATAATGCAAAACCCCCACCAAAAATATGTAAAAATGCTTCGCTTGGCTTTCCACTAACGCAAACAAGTTTTTAATGGCTCTAAACACTCTGCTGGTGTTATGCGCTAAAATGCCCCACCCCTGCCATGGATTGCCCCCATTACACAATCGCTATCATTTTCCTTTCCCTACGCTGGGTTATGTAAATACAATCGAGTTCAGAAACAGGATGGGAATCATTTCCATAACAGCAGCAACAACAACCAAGCTGTTAACACTTAAATTAACACTGTTGAGTTTATGTTGCTTAAATATTTTTCAGCACTGTCTGCTTAGCATTGCTACGTGTGTATTTACTTCATGCATCGCGTGTATAAATGCATTCTAAACATCATCAAACCTAAAAATTATTTAAAATCAAATCAAACATGATTGCTATAAAAAATAATTAACTTTTAAAAATAAATAAATAAGTAAATAAATAAATTCCGTGGTTCTTGAATTTCATTTTTATCTCAGTACTTTGGGCCATCACTTTACTAAAGTATCAAGAAGAACTACTGCAGCACAGTGGACACTATGTAGCACCATGGAAAATCAGGCTCACAAATAACCACAAATAATTTTGTAAAGAAGTAGAACTTGCTGCCCTAGACATGGACAAACCCATCCTCAACTCAAGTGTTTGAGCTTGCAGTTAAAGATCTTCACTTCTCCTGCAGTGATTTGCTTCTGATCTGAAAGGATGCTTAGATCATATACCAAGGGTCTAAAATCAACTTTTTACTGTAACTCAGTTTCTTAAACATTTACATGCAATGTTGAGGAAAGCCCTCTGAGATTTACTTGCCAAAAGGAAAATCTACCCATATTTGGTTGATGTTCATTTAGGACATATTCTCTTGGTGAGGTCATATCTTCACATAGTTATTCATACCACTGCTCTGCCAAGGATACTTAATACCACTGCTCATCTTAGCCTCCCCCAGGATTCACAGTTAAATTTTTCCCTCCGACACTCAGGTTCCTGCACAGATCTCAGCATGTCACTGCAGATATCTTATGATGAATGGCAGCTCATCAGGAGACATTTAATCCCAGCAAAACTGGGCATATAGACACATCCTCATAGACACATTCCACCAGGTCACCAGGTCAAGATCTGGAAATCTCTGTGGACAACTCTTCATCTCTCACCGCACACAAACTTAGGTAACCGTGTCCGATAGGGGTGTAATGATATGCATCTTTGTACTTTACTGTTTGTTAAAAGATGTTCATTTCAGTTAGACCACAGTGTTTATAGTCTAGCTTTAACCATGCACATTTCAGGCAATACTGCTTTTATGCTCTGATGGTCAGGCCGCTGAAATGTTAGCAAATAAAGTGATACTTCCCAAACAACAGTGTGCCGTCTCTTTGACAGTTTCTGTGTGTGTAACAAAAAAAAAATCAAAACTTAGTTTCCTTTTCTCTGACTTCAAAATGAATCCATAACTTTGAATTAGCACACCTTCAGCGATGCAGCCTCACCTCACAAGCAGAGATGACGTGCTGTCACAGCGCACTGGAAAAATGCTTCGTCGCATTTTCCTCAGGTGAGGAGAAAAAATATTCACATAAGTTCACTGGAATTTATAAACATTTTCGTAAGCACTTGCAGCTCAAATGTAAAAAAAAAAATGTCACAAAAACAAATGTACAGTAATGGTCTAAGTTGTTGTATTAAACATTGAGGTGTGTTGATTGATTCACAACTCGTGCTTGGAGTAACATGCAAAAATTTTCACATTAATTTTCACCAGCTAATATTGCTAGCTAACATTAACTAATAGAAATAAAAAGGCAGCAAAGCATTCTTTAATTTATAAAGCGTTTTTTTTTTATATATTTTTTTTTAAGTAAAGGTTTCCACAGGCAATGAAAGCATGCTCTGAATTTTCAAAGCCTGGCCTGTTAGCTGAGCATGACCTCTGCCTGCCTCTCTTTACCTTTCCTCAGAATTGAGGTTTCTTATGCAGCTTTATTTGCCTGGCACGAGTAAGCAAATGAAATCATTCAAAACACAAACAGTGCATTCATTCTTTACCTTCTCCTGTGTTCATTAATGAACTACTGCAGCAACGGGCAAAAACACGAACACGAAAAGGCAGTTTCCTTAGAATTGTTAATTATGTATAATTATAGTTGTTTAATAAAAAAAAAAAAGTATGTGCCTTTATGTGCATTCCTTACATATTTAGGAAATCATGGACAGTTTGCCAGCCCACTGGACAGCTATCTGTTTATCCTGCCTCACGTAGCTAAACGTACTTGCTCATGCTGTTTCCTTCTGTATATTAAAAAAGATCTTGTCATTTCCGTCCACAGAAGGCGCTGAGATGTTTGTTCAATCCTTTGCCATTGTGCCAAGTCTGCCCCTTTACCACTATTTAATCTCCAATCCAAAATACACCAACATTTTAACATTTAAAAACGCTTTTACAGATAGCACGACGGGTTCTACCATGAACAGAAATGATTCCTTCCCATCCCTGCCTCACCCCCGCAGCCCAGCGTTAACATCATTTTTGTTTTCCGTATTCAGGTATGCTTCTGCATTTTCACCATTGCATACAACAGGCGGCAGTGCGTACCTAGTTGGTTTGCGAGCCGTCATTAAACACAACAAGAATGCGTGGTATTATTGATATTTTTGAAAAAAAAAAAGATGTCAAGAGCAATTCTTGTGCATGCCTTTTTAATTTATCAGCTAAGGCATAGTAGATGTGTGGACAAGAATAGCACATGCTACACACACACACACAAAGATCTCGGAGGAAAAAGACGTTCTAAACAGCAGTCCACTTTTGTGTTAAGGTAGAATTGGCTTCCATATCTAATTCGATCAGTACCCAAGAACTGTACGCTGGTTCCCGAGCCCAGAATGATTGTTTTCTCATTGATCAAAATGAGCCAGACTTTGGGGTCAAGTGTTCTGAGAAACGATTCCGGGTCCCTAATGGGAAAACTTCCAAAGTCACTTGCTATCCTCAGCAAAGACTAAAGGCCTACACTTGATATCGAAAGTCTACACACCCTTGGTAAAATTACAGGTTTTTGTTATGTAAAAAAATGTAACTAAGATAAATAATTTCAGATCTTGATCCAAACCAGCCATTTAACAGGGATGACTAAACATTTTATATCTACTGTAAAAAGCCACCAATAAATTAAATTAGCACTTTTGTGTTTTCATAATTTATTTAGACCCAACATTTGGTTTTAAAATGCTGGTAACTTATCCCGAACCTAGTACACCAAAATGAGGATTTGTTTTGATAAAACAGACTTCAAAGCACTTCTATAACTTGCTTTGGATAAGATCAAACGGATTCAAAGCTGTTTGTCCTGCTAGAGGATAATGTGGGTAAACACAAAATATCAGTCATTTTTTGTACAACCCTGAAATACTATGGCAGATATCAATTACATACAAGAGATGGACAATCCTGTAAACATAAATAAAATATAACATAAGAGAAAGTGGA
This sequence comes from Clarias gariepinus, assembly GCF_024256425.1. Lineage (NCBI taxonomy): Eukaryota > Metazoa > Chordata > Actinopteri > Siluriformes > Clariidae > Clarias > Clarias gariepinus. The sequence goes on along the minus strand of NC_071106.1, from coordinate 26,275,853 downwards.
GTATAGCTGTTTGCTAAATACATGAGCAAAGTAGCGTTACAGTGAGGTTTAATAAACCGGTTATCTTCAAAAACAAACAAACAACAAAGGAACCTGTAGCTATTATAAAAGATGTAAAAAGTTTAATGTTTCATAAGAGTGCACAATGTAGGTTCAGACCTACATTCCTTTTAGCGTTCTAATGGCGAACGCACTTAAAACTTGGTACAACTGTTTACTGTTGCCGACTTCTTACTGTATGTCGCATGAGTTTTGGTCTTTCTATGATACCAAAGCAAAATACAACACAAAAAGTATGAATAGAGTTCTTTAAAAAAATATGTAAATGTTTGGTCATCCAAAAATAAGAAGTATGTATTTAGCAGTCAAAAGTCCTGATAGAAATATGTGCTAAAAAAGATTTCATTTTGTTAAGTAGACAAGAAACAGTCAGGTCGTTCTTTTACTGACCTCAGTCATTAACTCTATCTACAGTATGATCCTTTAAGCTTTGTAGGCTTTAGGGATTTTCATCTGGTTTTGCTTGCAATAATTATGCAGGCTCAAGACAGGGTGGGATTACTTATCAGTCATATATAAGTGTTTGTTTTGTCTAACATCCTTCTATCAACTGTAATAATTCAAAGATAGCTGATGCAACTTAACCTACTTTTTTTTGGAAAAAGTGCCATTTGTACAGCTTCCCCACTTTGCAGATACAAGCAAAAATGCATATGGGATAGATTTGCAACACTCAGAAAGCATAGAGTCACTCAAATGCAGAATTTGGCAGACACAGTTTCCATAAAAATGGAATAGTTGTTGAGGAAGAACTCGTAGTTGAGCTCAAATTCTGGACAGAAAGCACAGCTGAGCTGAGTTACAAATATTTATACCAAAAGATTCACATGATCACAACTGTTAGACTGCATTAGGAGAAAAGAAAGTTGATGACTTTTTCGCAGAATGAGGAATAGATATGAGGGATGCACAGGTTTCGAAGCTCTGGACACCGATACCAATGTTTTAATTATTATTATACAACAGTTAGTTCTGACCGAGCCGTCTGATTAGATGAAAGGCATTCTACAAGTGGTTATAATGGATGGTACAAGTCTTCTAATAAAGACTGTTAATTTCACTAACTGTCAGCTACCAGATTTATTGGACTGTTCACCACTTCCATGTCTAATTCTCCTTATCATTTGGTTACACTGTACTGGTAAGAATTTAAAACTACTTTTACACTAGATAATTGAACTGTTGGTCGCTAGAATCTGGAATTTCCTTCGGGATCAATAAAATATCTATCTATCTACAGTATCTATTCCTGTTTGGACACGAGGGCACAGCTATAATCGCATCACAGCCATGCTATATCCAGCAACACGGCACAATCTCAAAATAGGGCTTCCCTTTTTTTTTAATTGTTATTTATTCACACTTTTGTGCCAGAGAAACAAAGAAATCTTCGTTATAAAAAATAAATGAACTGTTCAAGCCTTTTAACACACTTTATCATCTTTAAATGAACAACTTTATGAAAATTATTTCACATGACAATTAAAGAAGGATCCCAAGAAATCCTGAGTGACAAAAGCCCTTTAAAAATTGAGCAATTTTATAATTTTTTTGTTAAATTGTTATCTTTTTTGTGCAAAAAAAGAAAAAAGGGTCTGTTTGAATCCACTAACAGAAAACCAGAGGGTGGGAATGGATTATTTTCTTCTTCTTTGCTGGTCCAACATATGAATTATGCGTGTAATAAATGTGTTTCCAGATGCACCATTGTACCCTCATAAAAGGAGCTAATAATTTGCTGCTTTATACAAAAGTTACCCCAAACCTGGAGAATAATAATATAGTTCAAGCACACACAATCTAAACAAATCTTCTTGTGTCATGCGCAGATGCAGCTTCAGTGAGCCTGATGTCACATTTTCCCCAAGCCCAGCTCCCAGCTGAAGAAGGTGAGCAGATAATGTTGACAGTAATTGTACCTTAACACAGAGCTAACTGGAGGGCCAACAGTCTGCAGGTTTTCATTTTAATCAAAGTCAGCACAAGATGTTTTCACTAAATAACTCAGCTTCCTTCAGTAAAGGACTACTAATAAGTGAATAAAACTAGTACAGTCTATGGATATTATAAAAACCTGCAGAACTCTTGGTTTAACAGCGCTTCTTTAATTACACCAGAATGCAACTGCATACTACTGACACTTGCTAATGAAAATGAATAGCACACAATGCATCTTTTGACTGCATTAAACATATTTTATAGCACACTGTCTATTAAGTAGAGTAGTAATTATACTGTACAGCCTCCCAAATAGTAGTAGAATATTAATAAGTTAATTCATGTTGTAAAAGCTTTAAACATGTCACATGGGTTTCAGGTTTGGTGTGTTTAGCTGTGACAACAGGCTTGTCAAGGTTGATTGGGTATTCAAGGGGCAGAGAATCTCTAGCAGCACCCCTAGGCATATGGTTTCACCCATGCTGAGGAACCATCATGCCCTCTTCTTGGGGAGAAACTTGGGGAGAAATAGTATGATACTTCCAAGCAAACATAGACATAGAACAACAAAATTGCAAACCACTAGCTAGCATGGAGGCACAGTAATTTAATCACGTGAAAAACCAACATAAACAATGAAAATCTATGACAAAGTGTCAACAAGTTTCAAAGAGAGTACTTGAACTTGTCAAATATCTGAGATAGTGGCTAAGATAAAAAAAAAAAAAAGCGCACACACAACTGCTGAAATGTCACACTGCCTGCATGCAAAGCAATTTTTCCTAAGCAGCTAAAGAAATAGGAAGGGGTTCCTTGCTTGAACATTACAATTAGTAAATACATCAAGATACACTATCAGTAAAATGTTTGGACACACCTTCTAATGCCATGGTCTTTCCTGATGTTTATTTCTTTCTACATTGTAAAGCAATGGAACAGTGGATATTGAGATTAATCTGGTGTTCATGATCTGTAAAGCCTTTATAACAGCTCTAAACTGAAGTGCTGTTAATTGTTGGTTTTTCTGAGGTTTGTAACTCTAAAGAAACTCTAAAGAGATTTTGAAATCTCCAGTATTGTTCTGGAATGTTCTAGAATTGTCTCCAAGTCTTTGACTGGTACTGTATGACTGCTGATACTGGAAGCAAGGCTTTTGTTTTTTGGGTTGTTGTTTTTTTGGTGGGGGTCATATACAATCATATCTAGTGAAAAATATCACTGTTTGCAAATGTTGTGTTCATTGGGAGTGGAAATATTCGTTCTATATAGTCCTGCTTAACAAAAGGAAAAAGAAAACCATATTAAGCAGGGATGATTTGTTGTTTATAATTGTCTTACTTGACTGATTTTGAAGAATCTAAAAGAACTGAATGAGATACGCACAGTAAGAGGAAAATTAAAAGGCAGCGCTTAAAAAGTTTCCACAGTTTATGCTGCATTCACACAGTGCAGTGTCTGGCCTCATTGTTGAGCATTTGAAATTGCTAAAGAAGAGATTAAATTTTTACTTTCCATTTCCATCTGTGTCTTATGACTTGGTTCATGACTAATGGAGTTCATCTGCAATTGAAAGCTGAAAGACATGCCAGCGCAAGCACAAGAACAACTTGCTGAACTAAGGGAAGGCCTCCGTTTAAAAACAAAGGTTTTAGACATAGCTTTTGTCTGTGTCTGTGTGTGTGTGCGTAAAACGGTACACATATTTGGACAATCAAATTAAACGTGCTGAGAGGGAGTTGTGACAAGCCATCGAGGACTGGAACAGAATGTACTAGTTATTTAACCCTACCACTGCATCTCACCATAGACGAGAATGGGAACGTTTAATACAAACTGTGACTGAGGTTCTTAGTGCCACAGTCAAAGAACAAGAAAATAAACACAAGAAAAACTTTTCCGGCTGTCTTATGGGAAACAGAAACCATAATCCACCAATAACAGTAGCAAGTAATAATCACCCAATTACAAAAGCATTAAATGATATCAGTAATATGATGGCTTTGACACTTTCAGTTACTCAATACCAAGCCATCATTACTGTCAGGACCTTAACTCTTATTACAGAGAGACAAAGATCCAATAATTTACATGTCATTACAAACTCCTACAAAAAAAAGGACATGACAAGGGGGCATAAAGACAAAAACTACCATACCTAAAATGAAGCATAAGCTAGTAACTTAAAGGTGTTGTTTGACTGCACTTCCATCTATCCGTTGGAATGTCATGAGATTTTTGTTTGGAGGAATTAAATGGACGTGGTTCTGTACCCCATCAGATGAACTAATTTGATTCTGAACTGATCCAAACAAGGTCAAGGTAACATCAAGGGCAAATGTTTGAAACAGTTTGTCCTGAGCAAAATTCTTTCTGTTACCTTACACCTTCATGTTTAGGAACTCAAGGCCCATTTTCTGGCAAGCAAACCTCTAAAATTCTGCCACTAGTCAGTACATTCATGCATCCGTCTGAGATTCTCACTAGAATGATAGCTTAAGAAGCAGCAGCTGAAAGCTTGTGCGTTTTATATGGAACTATGACTGATTTCGGAATTGATCCATTCAGGGTCAGGGTCACAGCAAGGTCAAAAAGTAGTTCTTTTTAAATGGCTTCCTTTCCTTTTGGGGTTTTATTTTATATAAGTTGCAGGCATGCAAGTTTATGAAATTTACATTTGTTATGTAATTGAATAGTATATGTTCTCATTCACTCACTCATTATCATTTACAGTACAGTATACCACTTTATCCTGTATACACGGTCATGGGGGGGCCTGGAGCCTATCCGAGGAGGGCACAAGGCGGGATACAGCCTGGACAGGGTCCCAATCCACCACAGTATACACACATACACATACTCCCACACTACGAGTAATTTGGGAACACCAATTAGGCTAATCTGCATGTCTTTGGACTATGGGGGGAACCAGAGTACCCAGAAGAAACCCACCATGCACACTCTGGTGAAACCACTCCATGCACAAGGAGGCAGAAATCAAATCTGGCAGGGAATCGAACCCGGACCCTGGAGGTGGAAGGCGACAGTGCAGTTAATTGATTCTGTTATAAATCACGATTCTTTTGAGTGCTGATTAAAGCATTGACACACTGACATTTACAGTATAGTATAGATGCATCAGTCAACCAGCCATGGCCAATCAGCCACAGTTATAACCGATTCTGTGCACGAGTTTTCGATGGTGAAACATAAACGCATTCTATTTTTGTTGAATCTAATTTTAAGTTAAATGTTATATTCTTGTATATAAATAAAGTTAGTTTGTTTTGTTTAAATGCTGCTCGTGGTTTTTAAGTGAGAAAAACTAATGTTTTTAAAGGAATGAGTACTGACAATTTTGTTATTTTTAAGATTTAAGGTCTTACAATTGTAAGAAAACTGAAAAACTGAAAAATTTTGTATTAAATTGTGATATTTATTTTTAAAAATTGTGATACTTATAGAATCACAATATTAATCGAATCGTCACCTAGATACTGTGATAATATTGTATCGAGGGGTCACTGGTGATTCCCGTCCCTTATTTACCTATTAGCATAGGGAATGCACATAATACATTCCTTAAAAAAACTGACTTACGTCTAGATATTATATGAAAAAAAAAATTCATCACAGTGCAGACAGAGGTCATGCTTCGGTAACAGGCTAGCCTAGGCAATAAGAACAAAGCACAAGGTTTCATTTCTTTTTTAGCCCTTCCTTAAAAAAATTAAATAAAATAAGGAAGCATGTTTTTCTCCCTTTTTATTTTTATTAGTTTGCATCAGCTTGCAACATAGTTATTTTTTCATCTTCAATATGACCACCAACTTTTTAAGGTGGAACAATTGCTTGCATGTTACTCGATGCAGAAGCTGATATTGTGAATCTGTCAACACACCTTAAATTTTCCCAAACAGTTTAGACCATTCTGTTTGGTTCCTTTTTTGGTTTCTTGCATAACATATGCTTTACAGAGGTTACAGATCTTTAACTGCTTAAAATGTGCATGAATTCCAACAGGACTATGCAAATAATCTTTCTCTTCAACTAGAGAGGGGGGAAAAAGAGATAGATGCATTCCACCTGAATTCTATGCTTTTCACCTATGGTTACAATGCACGATCTCGATTTCATAAATATCCTGATTCTGTATAATTTTGTTTTTTCTTAAGATTTTTTAACACTGCTAAACAAACCTAATAAACTTAGTGAAATAATTTGCTCATTTGCTGTGCTGCTTGCCAATGTCAAAGTCAAGTCAACTTTATTGTCAATTCTGCTACTTATACAGTACATACATATAGAGAATATAAATTATGTTACTCTCAGTCTCTTACAAACAACATTAAGTACAAAGATTTCAATGTAAAAGAACTTAAATAGCACAAACTAAGATTATCACATCTGTCCTGAAAAAAGGGACAGATTAGAACATATTGTGAACAGTTTAGAGCACACTTCTGTTGTAGTATCGCATCTCTAATAGTCATGATTAAAACTAAACTATGTTCACTCAGATCACAACGTGCACTAATCCGAACAACCTTTATCACACGGTAGGCTACAGATACGCTAAAAATGACACCTCTAATAAGTAGGATTGCAAATCAACATGGATAAGCCGATATGACATTATCACAATACCAAGGTGCCGATTTGATCTGTGTTGGGATTCTACAATATCTCAGTTTTATAATTATCCAAATTCAAGGAACATTTTTTTAAACAAACTTAGGATGCAACACAGGATGCTGCGCTGCTTATGTGAGTGCAAAGAACCATCATTTCTTGTATGTGTGAAACTACCGTTCAGGTTGCATTGTATACAATTTGATTTTTTTTTTTAAAAAAGGGTCAAGCTTTTCTTAAAAGTCAGAAAAAGTCAGTCAAAAAGAAACTAAACTTTTTTTAAATAGATTTGCCACCATGTTTAAAAAAAATAAATAAATACATGTAAAGCCTATGAAGTGAATCGATATTCCCTACAAACTAGCGATGAGGGAAAACAATCAATTCATGAATTCATGAATTGTGATTTTGTGTGGCGATTAATTTATCACCACACTAACTGAAAAATCTATTTTTTTACTTTTACATTTATAATAGAGATGAACCAGTCTATCGGCCAGTGCCCAGACTTGGCTGTTTTTCAGTTTGATTGGCCATGTTTGACTGATCAACCTTAGATATAAACGATTCCGTAACAAGCACAGAAGTTTCCGAGTGGTGCAATAAAAATGCGCGTCTTAAACCCACTGATTACACACAATTACACCAATCTCAATACACAGTGAGTGCTAATTAGTTAAAATCATGTGCGTAAGATGACGCATGCACCTGCGTTCTCGCAGCCACTCAATCTGTGCGCTCACTGTCAAATTGAGTTTTAAGTCTTTGGAGGTGTTTGAGGCTGTGCTGCTTACTTAAAATGTAGCTTTTCTTTGTTTCATTTATTTTTTACATTTTAAGTTAAATGTTAAACTCTTGCGTTTGAAGTTATTTTGTATTGTAGAAAACTAATGTTACAAGGAACGGCCTACATGGAATTAAATCAATAAACAATTTTAAATGGTTAAAATTTTAACACAATTGGGGGGAATGTTACATAGAATCAGGATATTTATAAAATAATGACACTTTTAACTGCAATTTTAACTGAATCGGCACCTACGCATTGTGATAACATTTTATCCGGAGGTGATTGGTGATTCCCATCCCTACTGTAAACACCTATGTAATATAAAGTTTGCAGACCTTGTATTGCCTTTACTAGGAGTTATGAGGATGTTGCATAGTACGGTAGATCATGCAATAAAGTGGACAGAAAATTTTAAGAGGTATGTAATGTATATTTTATGTGTCCCTGATACAATAAGGCAGCACCTTCAAGAAGTTTTCGCAAACTCCTTTAAAAAAAAAAAAAAAAAAACACTAAATAAAACAGTTCCCATGCACATTTGACAGCATTTCAGTCAAGTTTAAGAACTATCACAAGCATCAGATGACACCTGTTTAAAGCCCAACCAGCTTTGGTTCCAATGGAGAGTTTGACAGAAACAAGCATTGTGAAAGCATTGTTATCAGAAACACTGTTGATATAATAAACTCCCAAAACCTGAGCACAGGTTACACCAGTTCCTCGCCTGATCATTATGTAACGTTATATCAAGGAACAATATGATAAACTTTTAAATAGAATCACGAGGTTTATTTAGAAAACGCAACAACGGTCATAAGTAGTCAGGCAGTGTGGTGGTGGAGAATAAAGTTAGCACACAATAACACAGAACTTGTCCCAGTCTCAGAGACACACTGGGCTTCATGTCCCCCAGCACTAGGTTGAGTCGGTGGCTTGGACCGTCTCGCCTGTGATACACTCACACACTCACACAGACAGAATTCTCCAAGCTCCTGCCTGAGTGTGACAGCACATTCCTTTTTAACTACCTGACTTTACAACAAACAAACAAACAAAAAAAAACGCAGAAAAAAAATAACACGCAGAAGGATTAACTGGTCGTCCATTATCGTTAAAGCATTTTGTTCTGCGCCATTTGACAGTAACCTGGAAACGGCCCTGACGTCTGCCTGCCTTGTTTGTCGTCAGATTATTAGCTTCCACTGCATGAAAACCGAAGCTAGCCACTTAGCCACTAGCTAACTGCAGCAGACTAGCTAACACTGCCCCGCTCTTCCGTTCAGCTAAGTAACGTTTCAGTACATCTTACAGCGGGTATGTATAGCAAGCGACACAACGGTGTAAAATGTTAGGTATTTCTTCATCGCGACACAGACGTGGTGTCGGTTACTGGAGCGGTTTTAACAGTTACTACAAAATGCCAGTCCCGTGCATTGAACAACAGTGAGGTTTGTGTTTTAACTGACGCTGATATGTTTCCTACTACCTTTCCGCCGCGTCCGGGAGGGAAGCCGATGTCAGTAGTGACGGCCGAGCTGACATCACCAAAAGTGGCCACCGCGCGAGATCCTCAGGCTCCGGCAACGCAAACGCTGCAAATCCCGCGAGCAGCGCGACGACGCGGTTTAGAAATAACACGCTTTCACAATCGCCCTTGTTCGCCTCGAGGCGGAAGAGTCCCGGGGAAGACAGCAGATCATGATTCCGCGATCGGAGACGACAGGGAAGGGCAGGACATCGCGTTCATATCACACACACACCATAGCGTAGGTACCGCACAACACTCAAGCGCGCGCGCACACACACACAAACACACACACACACACACGGAGGCAGCTGAAACGACTCGCACACCCACTCGAGTGAGGTTACCCGGTTTGTCTTACACACATGGACAGCCACAGCAGCTAACTCGGTTTCTGCCAGTCAGGTGCAATTATTCACAAATATATATATATATATATATATATATAAAAGAAGTCTAATAAAAATCTATAATCATATTGTTGTTAATGTTGTTATTACTGTGGATATGAAATATGTGCACACCCCTGTTAAAATTACAGGTTTTTAAAAAAGTAAAAAAAAAAAAGTCATAACAAGGTACATCATGTCATGTTTTTCCACCTTTAATGTGATGTGCACCCAGGTTATTTTAAGGTCTAACAGGTTATTTTAAGGTCTAACATGCCCCCACCCCAAAAATGCTTTATATAGGGTTATTCAGGGTTCGATTCCCACCACGGGATCTGTGTGCGGTGGGTTTGCATGTTCTTCTCGTGCTTGGTGGGTTGCCTCCAGGTGCTCCGGTTTCCTCCCACCGTCTGAAGACATCCAGATTGGGTTAATAGGGGCCATGAAGGAACGTGGTGACTTTTGTATTTATTCCCATTTTAGCGATCATGGTTAGACCTCTGGTCAACATTCACACACTATGGGCAATTTGGAAAGGCCAAATTGGCATTTTAACATTTAGAAAATGCCTAATCTGCATGTATTTTGACTGGTGAAGGACACCAGAATACATGAAGGACATGAGAACATGCCAACTTCACGCACATAGACCCAACGTGGGAATCGAACCCTGGAGGTGCAAGGTGACAGTGCTTATCTCTAAGTGTATGTGTGGGTGTGCACTAAGTTTCCTGGCATTGGCTCCAGGCCCCCATGACCCTGTACACAGGATTAAGGATATCAAAGATGGAAAAATTAAAATTGCACATTGCTTAAATAATCAGTCTAAACTAAACAGTCACCGTTTTATTAGTTTGTGAAACTGTTCTCCTGTGCACAACCTTGTAAATATAATTTCACAAGTTTTAATAGGATTTACATCTCAGCTCTGGTTGGGCCACTTTAAAACATTGATCGTCTTTTTAAGGCAGTCACACTTTTTGACTTGGATTTGGCCTTTCTGATTGTCATCGCAATGGAAGGTGAAAATTATATTCTTGTTCAGATGTGTAATAGAGGCCTACAGGTTTTATGTTAAAGTAAATTGAAATTTAGAGCCCTCCATTATTTCTTCCAGAGGCCCTGCTCAAGAGATGTGGCCTCATAGTATGATGCTGTCTTCTTTAAAATTTATTTTATTTGCAGCTCCTCCAACTTGAGAACCACCATCAGAATTTCAGGAGACTGAGGTAGTATATCTGAAGTACGCCACCTCCTTTTTAATCACCTGGTCCATATAGTTGATTTTTCTAATTTAGTGTGTAATAATTTTGCCAGTAATTTGATTTGTAGCAAATCTAGTACCTTATCTCTTTAGAAACCTTTAGTGAAGGGCTTCCGAGTGGTGCAGTGGTAAAGTGCTCGCCCTATCATCTGGAGATCGCTGGGTCGATTCCAGGGTGATGCTGTAACCTCTCGCAGCCGGAGGTCTGGCTGGCCGAGCTCTCTCAGAGGGGAGAGATGAGAGGTACTTCGTGCTCCCACATTAATCACGGCTTTACAGCCAATCAGGGGCGTCTGTGAGCTCACGCAAGCGGAAGGAGCAGATAGCGCTGTCCTCCGAGTGTGTTACGCCGCCCCTAACGGTGCGTGAGCGAGCAGTTCGAAAAGATGCGGTCGGCTGGAGTCACGTGGTTTGGAGGAAACAGGATAGTCTTCCCTAATGAGTACTAGTAGTAGTCTTAATGTGGGACCCCCGTAGTGATGGGTCTAAATTAGGGGGAAAATCTGACATAAATAAATAAATAAAATAATTAGAAAAAAAAAGTGCTGTTGGGACATTTTCTGTCAGATCAAAAACATATTAAATTTGTTTCTTGCTCTTAAAAAATCCTGCCCTTCATTTGTCTCTTATGACACCTATGACACCACCAGACTAGTGAATGCCAGACCAACTGAAATAAGCTGTTAGACAGTTAAGTGTTTAATCCAGTTAAAAATGGGCAGTCATGTGGTCATGGTCTACCACAAGGTACAGTTACCTGCGGTTTTTAACAACAACTGGAGTGTCTCTTCCTGTGTTTGCATGTCCTGTATCATGCCATATAACTGATCCTTAAGCATAAGCAAAAAAAAAAAAAAACATGCAGAGTAATGCAACATTATTCTGGATTTGCTGACCATCAATTACTAGGTCAAAGGCATGCCTCAGAGTCTTGTTCAGGGCTTGTTCATTGAGGAAATCTCCGCAAAGGGTGGGGGGTCAGAGCCCCCCTCACTCTCTGTATCCCACTCTCTGTAATGGATCTGAGGTCGGCAGCCCCGGGACCACCTCGCCACCCACTGCTGTACATATTCTATAGCATGCTTCCCTACTGCAGAACTTACCAAACATTTCCATCACTAAAGCTTAAAACCCTAAGAAATTTGTCCCAAAATTTAGACTAACTGCTGCATCCACCTAATGTTTTTCCCAAATAATTCACTAGCGATTGCAACCAGTGGATAGTCATAAATATTGCCATCCACACACCTCAACATCACAAACCATGCAATTTTTGCAGTGAATCAGGCTTTAAAGGACTGAGGTTTGATTACACCCTAAGTTTACCAAGGCCTGATTTGGCTTCTCTCATCTGACCAGGAACATAAAACCAACCATTGAGTATATAAGGGAGTACAAATCGGGCCTTGGTGGACTCAATCATCTCCAACACTGATCCTGAAAATATCTGGCTTCACCGCACTTTGACGGGGATGACCATCAGTGGTGCTCCTCAGATGTCTCGCTGATGCACCACAGGACCTCCCCCTTAATGTGGACATACTCATGCTGCACCCATGGCAGCTTCTAGGTAGCCAGCTACCTCCCACGATAACAAGGGAAAGAGTCACAGTGCCCATTTTTCTTCCAGCCATTCCCATACATCTGCTACACACTCAAACAGCCTCAGGAATTTCTCCAAATCGTCTTATTTTTAGTGAGTGTGCTTGACTGCAGCAGCTTTGGAGTGCCTGCTGGTCCATGCGTAAGAGATTCATGCACAGCTGAGCTCATTGCACAGGTCTAGGATTGTTTGGTGTTAAGGTTGATGAAGTACAGTAGGGTGAATGATTTGATGAGCTCATTGAGAATTGAGGCTTCCATGGCAGCGTCAGACTCCTTTTTAGCACCACTGTATAACCTAGTTGTAATGGTGTGGAGGAAGGCTCAAAAATTGCAGCTGAGCTCTGGGTGCACACTTATTAAATCCCGTACTTTTCAGTATACTTTAAAAAACTCAACAAAATAAAAACAACTCAACGGAACCCAATCCATTGTGTCCTCGTAGCATTTACTTTATCAAGTCCAAGTTCTCTCTCTCTGTAGCATGTGTGATACACGTGTTGGGTGTCTCTCTCAAGCTGTGTGAGCTAAATCACTTTCTCTCAGGAGGACACATATAGGTAAGCTTGAGTTAATAAGACGGGTGGGAATCATCTTGTGCCGGCCACCTCCAGGGTCCGCTTTTGATTCCCGGTTTCAGGTCTCTGTGTGCATGGAGTTTGCATGTTCTCCCCGTGCTTGGTGGGTTTCCTCCGGGTGCTTTGTACTTTCCTCGCACAGTTAAAAGACATGCAGATTAGGCTATGTCCCTGCGATGGATTGGCACCCTGTCCAGGGTGTACCCCACCTTGTGCCCCAGGCTCCAGGCCCCCCGCAACCCTGAATATAGGATTAAGCGATAGAGACGATGCATGTATGGGTATTTTGGCTGAATGAGGCAGGATTAGGTATTTTTATTGTTTGTTTTTGTATGTGTGTGTGTGTGTAAGAAAGGACATGCAGATACTTGTCACAGGACTTGTCACATACAGGGAGTGATCAGTGCTTGACAAATAGTCCTGCAGATCCTTTGTGTTGCAGTTGTTTCTTGCCAGCCTCCCAGATAAATTTCCTCTAGACTTGTCATCCATTATCCAGAGACATTTTGTTCATGTAACGTCACCTTGAAGCACCATTTTTTCCATTTGTTAATGGTGGCTTTCATGGTGTTCCGTAGTACATCTAATGCTTTAGAAATTCTTTTGTATCCCTTTTCTTAGCAGTGTCTTTTGAGGTCCTGTATATGCTTTTGTAGGCTCTTTGTGGACCGTGGCATCAGGAATCATTTCAAACCAATAAGATGTTAAGAAAATCCCACAAAAACAGATGACCTTCATTTAAAGTTAATCATTTTATTGATGACTGGTGCAGTTGAATATGATTGACTAATTCCGAGCAGGCACATGACTCATTATTTAAAGGATATGTATAATTATGCGACCAGGTTTTACACTCTTCCCCTTCCGCAGTCCGCTATATTCTCTCAGAACAGTGTTCTTGTTTTTTCTTTTTTATATTGCCATGCACTAGGATTGCTTGGTGTTACAAATGTATTATTATTATTATTATTATTATTGAGTTATCATTATTTTATTACAGGATTTATCTTCATGGTTTCATTTTTAAATTTTTACTGAAATCTGCCATTTAACAGGGGTATGATACATTCTTAATAAATATCTATAAAAATATATAATAATAATAATAATAATAATAATAATAATTATTATTATTATTATTATTATTATTATTATTATTATTATTATTATTATTATACAGTGCCATTGTGCCTTTTGTGGTATAATACAAAATCAACCATAACACTGAAATCAGTGACAGGTGATAACCTTAATTATTAGGGAATTCTTAATAACATTAATGATTAGCAGGTCAGAGATATACCTAATATGATATTGTCATGATACAGTATCAAGGTGCCAATTCGATTTATATTGCGATTCTTCAAGTATCTTGATTTTTTTTTTAAATTTCCAGGTTCAATATTAAATTTTTTACTTTTTCTGATTTTATTAGAATTCTAAATGAGCTTAGCAAATAGTTGCTCCTGTATGATGGGTGCATCGCTTCATGCACATCCCTTTTTACACCCCATTGCTCTGAAATAGGGTCAGTCTGATCTCATCAGACTGCAAGACATGCTCCAATGTCCAAACGTTATGCTCCCTGTCAAATTCTTTACTAAGAAGTGGTTTTCTTATGGACACACAGCTGTTTAGTCTCAATCCAGTGAGTTCTTCATCGCACTGTGTGCGTATGGAAATGCTCTTACTTTCATTATTAAACATAGCTCATTTTTCTTCCAAAATGTTGATAGTTTAGCACATTAGTAATTTATTAATTAACATTACAATTCAAAAACATTAACAGGTGTTATAATGTGTTGAAGGTTTCTCGAACTCCTTAAAGTAATTTCAGATCTCTTCAGTTATTTTCTTTTCTTTTTGTCCCTTCTGAAATGTCAATTATTTTTGTCCACGCAGTGTATATAGGTTAAAATGTCATATTAAAGTCGTATTACTTAAAAAGTTGATTTCGTAGTCAGTGTGGTGACACATAAATTGTCACAAACACACAAAAAAATCTTGATATGAAACTGAATTAATTTCCCCTCATATCTATTAATTATCTCATTGCAGTGGCATCTGACAAGGAGTGGGAAATACTAGGCAGCAAGTGACCAGTCAGTTCTCAAAGTTGATGTGTTGGAAGCAGGTTAAACCTAACAAATGTAAGGATTTTAGAAACTTTTACAAGGGTCAAATTGTGATGGCTACATGACCGGGTACCACTGAAGACCCTGAGCTCCTTGGAATGTAAACACAGCAAGCTCAAAACCCATATGATACATTAAATTTTTTATATTATAATATAATAGAATTAATAACTTATTCATATTGCACTATTTTCTCGGCTGGCAGCTCTGGTGTACTCTCAATGTAGTACTTTTTAATGGACAGTGAGCTGTATAAAATGTTTAATGCAGACAAAGATCTCAGTAGCATGTAGTTACATTCTGGTTTAATTAAATGAGACCTGCAAAACCATCAGGTATGTGCGTTTTTATTCTATTCACAGACTATCAGGTTTATTCACTTATTAGTTAATCTTTGTTGGATGAAGCTGAGTTACTTAGTGAAAACACTTCATGCAGACTGTTGGCCCTCCAGTTAGCTCTGTGTTAAGCTACAGTGTCTGTGACGCTGACAGTGCACGATAAATGGAGTTTTTGTCTGTTAAAAAAAGAATCGGCTCACATTCACCTAAACGAGTCGTTAGCAAATCTATTTTTACTTTGTTACGGATCCACGTCACTCCGTGAAACATATTTGCATAATGTCCGCCCACGTTCTACGTCACGAACAACTGAATCTTCAAACTGGTGATGGTGGTGATGCCTACTTACAGTACTATTAATCAAAAATTAGTAGAAACAAAGTTTCTTTTCATTATTTTTCTCCTCTTTTAACTCTCTAAGCAAGGAGGTGCGGGGTGTAGCGGCTAGCACTGTTGCCTTGCACCTCTAGGATCGAGGGTTCGATTTCCACCTTGGGTCTGTGTGTGTGAAGTTAGCATGTTCTTCCACAGCTTGGTGGGTATGTTAAGACCTCCTCCCACAGTCCAAAGACATGAAGGTTAGTTTGTCTGTATAGTTTGCGTGCGTATGCCCTGTGATGGATTAGCACCCTATCCAAGGTGTACCCTGCCTCGTGCTCAAAGTCTTATGGGATAGGCCCCCGTGACCCTGTACAAGATAAGTGGTATGAAAGATGAATGAATGATCTCCCTAAGCACCAATTATATTTGAAATGTGTTGTGTTTTGTAAGAATATTGGTCCATTATTGAACATTCTTTTGAGTAAGGATAAGAATATATTAGCATTTTCAACATTACTATGTCACCTTAGGTTTAAGAATTCATTTAGTATTTGGATGTTGTTGTCTTTCGGCTGCTCCTATCGAGGGGTCGCCACAGCGGACCATCCGATTTGCACACAACTTGGCACATGTTTTACGCCAGATGCCCTTCCTGATGCAACCCTTCCATTTTTTCCGGCCTTGGGACTGGCACTGCGTCCAGTGGCTGGGGTTTGGGCATTGGGTGTTGGGATAACAAACACTAACCAAAGTATCCAAAAAAAAAAAAAAAAAAACGGAACTATTAACAGACCATGAGCTGAGAAAATATTAATAAGCAATTTTTGCCTTGTCCTTTCCTTATCAATTTTATGTACTGTAGCCTTCATTTTCTGGTAACTCAGAAATTTGCCAGGTATCTAAACAGTGTTGTCCTTCATGGCAACGGTATTCAGTAATGGCAGCGCCTCATTTGGAGAGAATAGAGCACCCGAAAAGAATTGGTTAAATGAGTTTAAATAACATGACAAGGAGTTCAAGGTGTTGCCATGGATTCAAATGATCTGTGGGATGTAATTTTCAAACAAGTCTGATCGATTGATGCCCCACCTCGCATGGCTTAAAGGATGTCTTGGTGCCAGATACCACTACAGATGTCTTGTGGAGTCCATGCCACAACGGTACAGAGCTGTTTAGATGGCACAAGAGGGACTGAAATAATGCTCGACAGGTAGTTTTTTTTTATGTTATGCCTGCTCTGTGTATATGTGTTCAATTCAAATAAATTCAATTAAGACACAAATCCTAATTAAAATGGCCTGCCCCTTTTTTTGAGAAGCTTCCGCTCTTACTGTAGTTGCTACTTCAATTAAGATCAAAGTCCTGTTCTAAATAAAATGATAGACCTGCTGTTTGATGTAATTCTGGTATGCGGTATCCTATGTTTTGGTACTAAATTGTGATAGAATGTGTGATGATGGGGTGAAGCTGCGCTCTAGTCCCTTTTTATTTCACAGGTAGGCACTCCCTCTGGTGGTGCAGAAAGCTGTGAAATCTACTCAGGAAGAGAACCAATGATCTGTGCTGTGAAATCCTGTTCAAATGAGGGGCTGATGTTACAGTGTAAATATGATGATTGATCTGTACAGTAATTGTGTCTCTACATAGACATTAGATCTAATGTAAATGACAGCACCTGGGCTTATCTGTGCAAATATAAATGATAAAGGTTTACTATATGTATATATATAGTCAGCCAAAAATGATGTATAGTATGATGTATATTATATCAATATAATATGAATAAATTACTAAATAAATTACTATATGAATAAATTAAAAATAAATAAATATAAATTGTGTGTGTTTATGCTTACTATTTCGGTAAGCATTTGTTATAACATTAATATGTAGATGATATTGTAAAATCGAAGTAGGGTAAGTCAGTGCAAACTACATCTGTGCATTATATTTTTAGAAGTCAGAATTAGCTAAGACTCTGTAAACGAATTTTTGTTTTTTACTCCGATTCGTAGGGAGTAAAAAACCCAGACTAGAAGAGGTGAGTTTATTTGGCTGAGGTATAATAAGGTGTTCAGCAGGAACAATTTAGCAAATGAAGAGTTACAGAATTCCCACCAGTGCTTTTAAATGGGTACATTAGAGTAGATCTTTATATAATGTAGTGTATTCTCTTGTACGTCTATAAATAAAAGTAATCTTGTACCTGCTGGGTATACAGTACTAAAGGGATATTTAATTTTTGTTTCCGAGAGAAATGAGTCCTTTTTTAAAGCAAAGAAAAGATCAGGAATCGAAATGTGTAAGCACCGTGAATCATGATGATATGCCCAAATAACGATCCCCTTACTATTAAATCACATTGAGACGTGGAGCACAATATGCAGCGACAGAGGTGTGCAAGGACACCAAGAGCAGTTTGTGTCTCTGTCTGGTCTCGTTTTCTCTTTGTCCAGCACCTTGTGCTGTTGTGTGCATAGCCTCAAGGCCAATTAGGTAAGGAGATGAGAGTTAAATAAAGAAACCTACCAGGCATAAAAAGAAAAAGGAGTGGAAGGTTAAGATTAGAATGAGAAGAGGAGGGGAAACAGCAGGAATGAAAAGATCCTGAGGTGTGGTGATAGAGAGAAAGAGAGAGCTGTGTTGTCATGGAAACTGGCAAGGATCTGAAGAGTAAAAACCAGAATGGAAATTGGTTTATCTCTAGAGAGAGTGACTGAGTTGGATAACAAGATGGGAGAAAACAAATAAATTATATAAAGGAGTAAGAAAATGTGAAGGAATTTGTACAAACCTAAGAAACAAATCCAAATTATAAATATAGTTGCAAGCGACGATGACGGGCCCAAACACCAGCGCCATCGCCACCCGGGCGCACTAGAAAGACAGCGGGCAAAGAGGAATGCCAAAATGACAAAAGTGACAGGTTGGGTCTCATAGAACAGATTACAACAATGTTGACCGGACTGTGTGTGTCTGTAAATATGTGTGTGAAATTATTAGCCAATTTCCAGCATTAGGCATCGCCATGGCTAAACAGTTTAAAATATCAGAAATCCTTTTGCAATTTTGCAACCTAAATGTTTTAAGATTATACGGGCCGGGATTGGTGGAGATGATAATGGTGCAGGTGCTTGGGCCGGTCATTGCTTTTGCAGTGTAGTGTGTGTTTAGGATGTGTAATGTGTGTATTGTGTGTGTGTGTGTGTGTGTGTGTGTGTAAGATGGTTAGTGTGTGTGTGTGCGTGTGTGTGTGTTTGTGTGTGTGTGTGCGCGTGTGTGTAGGGTGTGTACAGTAGTATGTGTGGTGTGTAAAGAGCTGGCCCTGTCCACCAGAATAAATGTTGCACAGTGAGCAATTTAAATGATTATATTGTTCATATTTATTATTTCTGTATACAGTATGTTTAAATTGTAAACATGAAGCCATATTAAAAGAAAAAGGGGAAATACTTTCACCTAGTGGATATAGTTTAGTACTGCAGGAGTCAGGCCAAAACCACAAAACCATGAAACTGAACAAATTTACGCACAACCAGTTGTTCTTTCTATGTAAATTGTTTTGGATCGTTGGGACTTTCCACTTGTAATAAATAAGAACATTATTTTTCCTGAAATTAAAACCTTGCCATAGCAACCCAATTCAACACATTCACATTTTGAAGCAAAATTGGCTGAAGATTGGTGACAAAATATTAGAGATTTCTAAAAGTAAACACTTTCTGCTGCCAGTTGGTGGCGCTATGACTGAGACTCACTGTACCCATGTCATTGTGTGCAGCTTTCTTCTCCTAACATAAACCTGAGGTTTAATGTACATCACTCAATTTACACGGAAGTTACAAGGAAACTTCCTGTTTCCTTTTATTCGCCGTAGGTTTAAGGGCTCACCACAGGTGACTCGTTTAAGATATCAAACAGCCCTTCACAATACTAGAGCCTTAATGTCTTGATTATATTGGACCCTGTTGGGTCAAAATCATGTGAATCCCCTAAGAGAAGTATATCATATTCCAGTGGGTGTGTTTTTCAAACAACGCAAAATAACTAAGTGACTTCCTGTTTAATGAACTTTGATCAGCTCAAAGAGACCAAAATCTCTACTGGGTCTCATGTATATATGTGCAAGTGAATATAAATTGAATATTATGTTCTTATTTAAATCCTCGCCATAGGAAGACGATTTAAATGATCAAAAATTCCTTTACAATTTCAAATTGCCATGTCTTTCCATTATTTTGACTGACTTCAAACCAAGTCTGGTGAAAGTAAGGGCTGCCAGTTGGTGGCCGTTATGAGTCATTGTTTTCATATAATGTAATCCGCTTTCTACTCTTAACATAATCCTAAATTTTCATGTACATAACTTAATGTACACAGAAGTTATTAGCCACTTTCTGTTCCTTTTTATTCGCCATGATTTTAAAGCATCGCCATGGCTGAACTGTTTAAGATATCAAAAAACCCTTTGCAATTTTGCATCGTGAATGTGTTGAGATCATATTGGCCTGGTTTGGAGGCAATTCTATCAATTCCCTAGGAGGAGTATTTCAAATTCCATTGGGTGCATTTTGCAGACAACTCAAAATAACTCACTTTCTGTGGATGACATGCAGCGTGAAACTTGTTTATCTCCATGAGATCTGAATGTTTACCGGATTTTGTAAGGATACGTGCAAGTGTGAATGAGCCATGCAACAAGATCTTCGAGAGGGCGCTGTGATGGGCGTGTCCAACTCCCAGGGCCGTGCCACAATGAACACCTGTTGGCCACAGATTTCAACCTGTATGCTAATTTTGATAAGTTTTTAAGTATGTTAAGACCCCCGAAATGGCCTGGATGATTGAAAGAAAAATAATAATTAAAAATAATAATAATTATAATCCTTAGAAGAACAAGAGGCCTAATTAGAGACTTTTTTAATGTCTTTTTATTGGAAATTCAATTATGAAAACAAACAAATGCAATGCTTCCAGAGTTGGGGGAAAAAATAAAAAAAAATGTAAAGGGGGAGGAACACACAAAATGAATAATAAGCGAATTAAGCGAATCACAGAATAAAGAAATGTAAACACGCACACACACACACACACACACACACACACACACACACACACACACACACACACACACACACACACACACAAACTAATTAGAGACTTTGAAATGAGTCCAACTTTTCAAACTAAAGGTTAATTGCCTCAGCCAGAACCAAAACATATTTTTGCATACACTCAACAAATGGCTTAAATCTGCAAACAGCTAATGAGGTGAAACACAGACAGTTGGAAGACATAACAGCGAATTAGCAGCAAAATCCACGACTTGAGTAATTAAGAAGCCCTACTAATAAGGCTTAGGTGGGGTAAGAATAAGGAGTTTGTGGTGTGTGTGTGTGTGTGTGTGTGTTCACACCTTTTGGTGTGCATGCAGTGTGATAGGAGATTTGCTTTGTTTGTCTTGCACAGATTTAATTAATCTTATTAGAGAGCGGTCATCCTCAAGAGAGAGTGAGAGCTTCTATTGCGAATCTTCAGGTTTACTGTCCAGGCAGCAAAAGTGCCAGAATGTATACAGCCTGGTCCATAAGTATTTAGACAGTGACCCCCTCCCACCCCCATTTTGCCCCTGTACATCACAAATATGAATATGAAATCAGGATGTAATTGAAGTGTAGACCTTTATCCTTAATTCAAGGGGTTTAACAAAATCATTACCTTAACCTGTAAGGAAAACATTTGTAGGCATTATGTCAGTGGATTTTTTTTTATTTATTTATTTTTTTTACAAAGATTCAGTGTTGTTAGACTGTTAGATCTGTGCATCTCATATAAAAAAATGACTGCAGGCTGATTTTTATTGAACATTTATTCATGAAAAAAAGGTTTCATTACTTTCTGTCCTTGCAACGCAGAAACACAAAAACTATATGTTGAACAAAATATTCAGCCTAAATAACAGCACATTTAATACATGCTGTTTTTAAAGAATGTAGTTATTATCTCTGATAGGTATAATAGATAGGTTTTCTTATTTTTATTACAAGATATAACTGGCAACTACATAAAATTACCATGTAACATTTGTATAAAATAAACTATATATTTAGCATGTTTTGTCTTTTGCTTTTCAAATGCAGATGCTGCCAGGCATGCAAAAAAAAGCCTTGATACAAGAGGTTGAGAAGATGTAAGATGCACTGACGGGAGGCCGACTACTGCCTTAGCTGCTACAGCTGATCCAACAGAGAAGGTTTCTCATGCAGAAGTGGGTCAAACGGACACACAAGCAATGATAATGTTTGATTAAGTTCTTAAGGAGCAAGAAGAACCTGGAGGAGTCAATCCCACAAGTGCTCTTCTTCCAATACAAACATACTGTATATGACAAAGCAAATTATCCCTCGGTTTGAAAACCCATTCCGTTCCTGGGCAGTGAACAAGCTTCGTTTCCCTCGCTGCTACTGAATCAGCCTTTCTCTGTGCCCCCTGTACCAGTGTTAAAAGTGAAAGACTGTTTGAAACGGTCTCTAACATTCTAGATGAAAAGAAGAGACAGACTAAAAGCAAAGAGAGCAGAAATGCTAATATTTCTAAAAAAAACAAAAAAACAAAACTACAGTACCAATGATGATCAAGTGAATCCTGAGGCAGCTTTATGTTTCTAATGTTGCCTATATCTATCTTGGTTGTTATATTAACATTTGTTTTCTAATATTTTTCATGAATGTAAGGTGTTCTGTATAATGAGCACTGTGTTGCAGTTTGCTACCATTCTGATTTAAGATTTATTTGATTTAGAATATTACTTTTTGGATTTTCATCAGAAAATAATATTATTTAATAATTGCAGTAAATATTTGGTTGTTATTGAAAAGATTGTCGTACAACTCGTAACTGTTGAAATTACTGTTAAAATAATTTCAAGTTTTCTTTATAAAGTTGTAGATTCCATATCATATATCTCTTTTTTTTCCTCTTATTCATCCACCAATGTGCAGTCAGATTTGGTATTTCTTTCTATAACTAAAACAAATAAAGTTTAATGACCAAGTGAATTGTATACATTTCTTCGTTTTGAAGGTAAAATACCCCCACTGATATCGGACTGGTATCTGTATCGGCCGATACTCAGAATTTTTGATATCAGATCGGGCAGTTTTAAAAAAAAAATGGTATCATTGCATCCCTAGTACAAAACACACACCATGTACTGGTGAGTCCTAACCAAACCCTTTGAATTGTGTTAGAAAGACCTAACAGATTGGTTTGTAATTATCAATACAAGAGCTACAGTACCATGAAGGATCCCTGTTGGATAAAGGATAACTGTTGTAGATTATCTACTAAAATATTAAAATGTTTGTGCTTTTTTTTAATTAAGATGCTTTTCCATTCAACACAGTTGTAAAGAGTGCTTAGTGGAGTTACTATACCTTTCCTGTCAACTCAAACCAATCTGTTACTTTTTCTCTAAGCTTACGTAGCAGCTTAACTTCTATTTTTTATGCATTGTCCTTTTTCACATAATTTTGTGCAAATTCCAAGAAATCAGCAGTTTCTGAAATACTCACACCGATTTGGCATCAATAATCAGACCTCTTGTCTAGAGAAGGCATACTGTAGCTTTTTAACAGTCTAGTGTAGAGTCTCTATTTTCAAATGCACTGCCTATTGTTAAATAATTATGTTTAGATTTTATTTCTAAACACAAACAATTCACACAAAAGAAAAACCATTTAGCAACACACCCACTAAGAGAAAGGCTATTCACACATAAATGTTTTGCAAATCATCAGGTGTTACTTTCTCCCAGGGTGACAACTATACAAGTATCCTTTCAAGGAATGACCTAGATATAAAATATAGAAAACAAACTGTACCTTTCAGACATGGGCCTTCAGTGAGATTCTAAACTGAGAGCTTACTTTACAAAATTTGAGTCCTGGAATGTACCTGTGCTATCAGGGCAGAAAAACTTCATACTGTAGATGTGATAACCTTGACATTCAGTACATTCAGGTCATCAGCTTCTGAAGCAACCCCAGATCACAACACTGTTGTAGACGACAGTTATATACATTGTTATAAAAAATAACGAAAATGTTCCTAGATTTTTATTTAATTCCATAGCCAAATTAACCAGAAATAAGACCACTGCAGAAATCTCCACAACATTGTGCAATAGTGAGGACTTTATGAACTTATGAATAATAAAATTGTTGATATTAGGTAAAATTGAGGCTTTAAAACCAAACAATGTATTTGATGCAGATGTTAAACTAACCATGTCAGATCGAACCTAGAATATGAACCTGCTTTAGAGACCTAGCGACTGAGGAGAAGCTTCTTCCCGCAGGCAATATGGTCCCTTAACCAGATTAGCACACAGGACTAATCATCTCTGTGTTTTTGCAACATTGCACAGACATGGTCACTCATGGACATTATTCATCTGTGCACTCACCCCAATACACTGTAGACCAGACAACCATGGACACAGCACATTTGCACACACATTGCAACATTTGCACACATATTGCATATTGCACATTTGCACACACAATGCTCATTTGCACACTTCTGGACATTTTTCATTCATTCCACTTTTTATTTGCATTTAAAATTTATTTTGTCTTGTACAGGAGAGTTTTATATTTCTTATATATTTTGAAAATGTTTATATTTTGGTCTGACTTCTTATAGTTAAACTATTTATTTATTACTTGCTTCTTTTTCTATTTGTCTCTTATTTCTTGTCAATTGTTTAAAAAATTATAAAGCATTAAATGGTATAAAGCAATAAATGGTCTCGCACCGCAGTATCTGAGTGAACTGCTAGTGTCTTACGATCCGCCACACCTACTTCGGTCAAAGGATGCAGGCTGCTTGTCAGTACCGTGTATTATGAAAACTACAGCTGGGGGCCGAGCTTTTTTTTTTACAAAGCCCCAAAATTATGGAATAGTCTTCCAAATAGTGTTTGGGACTCAGACACAGTCTCAGTCTCTAGGCTGAAAACCTATTTATTTAATCAAGCATTTTTATGAATAGATTTGTCTTGGGTAAAGACAAATCCCCCAGATCTGGGGGACTCATGGACGTAGAATATTAGGTGAACTGGTATGTTGAGATGCTGTCTTCCCCACTCTCATTGATCACTCAGGTTTGCTGACGGTGAGGTGATTGGATGCTTTACATCTCAGGGAGCCCTCATGTCTGTGTTTCCTTCTGGCTCTCCCTTTTAGTTATGCTGTTATAGTTGTATACCTCTTCTGCTCTCCCCTCTTCTGTTCTCTCTCCCCCTCTCTTACTTTCTCTCTCTCTCTCTCTGTCGCGCTACACTTGTCGCTCCTGAGCTGCCAGTGATCCAGACTCTGCCTGTTTGACCCATACTGGTGCCCCGCTTCTGGTTTGGGATCTCGTCACATGGATGCCCCGTGTGTCTCTTGGGGATGCGTCCGATGTCTGGGGACTAGATTCTAGGTTCTAGCCTCGACTGGTGTTGACAGCTGTTTCTCTGAGGACTTGGCGTGGCTGCAGTTGCTTGATAGTTCAGGACTGGAATTTCCTACAAGTCTACCTGAGTCTCCAATAACTACCTGGACTCCATATTAACATCAATTAACATCAACTGTTATACATCAACTGGCTGTCACCTAACACACAGTATGAATGCAGATCAATTCCTGCTCTCTGTTTCACCCAGATAAGGATGGGTTCCCTGTTGAGTCTGGTTCCTCTCAAGGTTTCTTCCTATTACCATCTCAGGGAGTTTTTCCTTGCCACTGTTGCTCTCGAGAGGCTTGCTCACCAGGGACTATCTGACCATTTTGATTCATACACATTCACATTCCATACAAACTTAAATTATTCTTTTGATTGTGTAAAGCTGCTTTGTGACAATGACAACTGTTAAAAGCGCTTTACAAATACAATTTAATTAAATTGAATACAACTCCAGAGGTTTGTATAGTGGCCACTATGCATAAGGAATGCATCAATTCATGTGCCTCCCTTCTTATTTTTTTTATTATTAGCCTATCTAGCAGGTGGTTTCTTATGGACATTCAGCTGTTTAGTTTTACTCTTGATTTTTTTTTTTACTGTACCATGGAACATTACCTAGTGTTTAAGTGATCTCCATGCATGCCTTTTTTCCAACCCAATTTCTTCCACAAAGATGATGATCCAGCCTATGTCCTTTCAGATAATTTATTGAATGGTTCTTCACCTAGTTCCAGTAATTTAAAATATCCTTAGTTTTTTTTCTTTCCTTGATGCTGCTATATATTTTGACAACCCAAATGGCAACTTTTTGGCCAGACAGTGTTACAGACAGTGTATACACTGCATCAGTCAAATTTTTGGACACAACTTTAAATTACATAGCATTTCCTGGTATTTCTTTCTACAGTACATTGTAAACCGATGTTGAGGTGTCCAAAACATGCAGTAATGTTCATTGATATTGAAATGTGTCTACTACTTATGCTTTGTAAAGGGATCTAATCTGAGGTGCAGCTAATTAGTAATTTCTAGTAATTTAGAAATATAAATTAATAAATAAAATCTCAACCTACTTTTTTTCTGTAGCTAAAATTCACAATTAAAACCTATTACCTAGTTTAAACCTATTATAGTGGTCAATGAGTGTCAGTCATTGTGTCATGAAATATGATACACAGTAATGCTTTAATAGGTTGAGAGCAAAATCAGATAAATCTACTGTGTTTTTGCAGTTTTTTTTCTTTTTTCATTTTCTTTAATAAAGCTAGGTGTATTACAAAATAATTTTGTAATACACCTATAATTTCTCAAGGGTTTTAAATCGCCAAAAAGCCTGCAATTGTGTTTGTGTTAATTTAAGTATGCAGTTCAATATCAAACGGATGAGTTTTACTAAAAATGTAGCAAACTCATGTTTTTCCAGTAAGTCATTGTAAGCAAATTGGAAAAAGAAAATGTTTGAGTCCTGTTTTCACAGAAAATCTTTTTCTGTGAAAACAGTATAGAGTGATAAAGAGTATAAGTTATATAAAAAACAATACTAATAGTTCAGTTTACAGCATCATTAGGTTGCTCCTCTACGAATTTTAGTAGCCTAAAAGAGTGCTTAGTCATATTAGAGATCTGTGTCGCATAATGTCCATTTGAGCATCATTTTTCTAAAAAATGTTTAGTAAATATGCAAAAAAAAACATTTAATAAATACAATTTTATGCCCTTTTACGTAGTGGCTGTAACTTTAAATGTTTCAATAATCTTAACTGTAATTCAGATTAACTTTGCACATAAAAAGACAGAAAGCTGAAAAGATTCTTAAGATTTTGCTGAATGAATTTTCCATGGTTATGGACACTACAGATATTTGGGGGGAATAAAATGCTAAATTTAGCATGGAATGCTTTAATTTAAGCAACATTTTTTATATATACTTCTAGAAACTTATACCAATTTTAGTATTAATACAAAGAAATATGAACAATTTGCATTATAGACGATTATTATTTAAAGCAAGACTGTATAACGCTGAAAAATGGAAAGTTTTTGAAAGTGAAGCAAACAATATACACTACAGTATCCTATATACCTTTGTTAAGGATATAATATGGTCTTCAAACAAAACCAATTCATTTAATATACTATTTTACAGAATGTATTGCTTTTAACATTAAATGATGCATACCTGTATTTCCTGGATGAATCATTCAATAGGAATGATGCAATTGGCATTTCAGGACGATAGGTAATGTCATCACTCCATCTCATGGTTTCCCAATAATGTGGGAATAAAGTTCAGAGCTTCTTAAATAAGGCTATACATAAAGGTTTTCAAATTAAAAGTGTGGATATTAATAACCTTGTGTGCCAGAGGAAAATAACTTGCCAAAAGTAGTAAAAGTCTGAAAAGTGTTTATCTTCTCTTGCTGTTAAACTGTATTTGCTTTCAGACATTAATTTTCTTTTAATCCTAGCCATGAGTTAAGTGCTTGTTACTGTATGGTGCATTAGTTAGTTCACTTCCATTGATGACCATCTTTGAAATAATGGATGGCTATCATTGGGATGCTCACGAAAAATACAGCAGATCAAAGGGGACCATAAAATGGGACAATTCACATTGCCTCATATCGTTGAACCAGTTAGTTTTTCATAACATAGATCTAAATCTGAATAAGATGCCACTGAAGTGCTCACATTCTCTGCTCAAAAGCTTTGTGACTGTTTTGATTTTCTTTTTTCATATTCAATGCCTTCGATCACTCACCTCTTTTGATTAAAGAACATCTCAGTACTTTATTGATGTCTTTACAGCCTTCAGCCCACCCACTTAGTCACTTAGGAGCACACAGAGACACAAAGCAAGCGGATGTATTTTGACATCTAGAGCTGCTGGAATCCCATCACTGGATGCCATGCTCACTCTTGGTCTAGCTTGATGGGTTGGTTGCCTAGCAACTAGTGGTTTCCGTGGCGACAACAGTACCTCTGCCACTGCATCTCTTACAGGAGGATCAGCTGCCCATGCTCAGTTTATATAGCTCTACAAATATGAATGTTTACATATACAGTACATTGTATGTCAGAAACAAAAGCAGGAGTGTAGAATACACTATAAAAAAACCTGTTAAGCAGAGCACTAACTCTCATACAGTGCAGGTCCCTTATAAAACTAGTGCGTGCTTAACTAGTGTACTTGGATAATAATAAAATGTCCTCATGATTAAACCTTCTACAACAAAATGCCATTCCATAGAACTTTAAACAGAATCACCATGTATGCGCCAAATGCTGCAAAAGCAGGATCTCAATGTTACGGTTTCTGCTAAAATCTGTACAATATTGCAGATGGAAAATCTTTATCATAAAGTAAAAGCTACTCAACTTAAAGAAATTGGATATCTGGCCATGTCAGTCATCTCCTTTCAACACAATAGAGCATGCTTTTCGCTATTTGTACTCATGACAAACTAAAGGCTGAAAACCCCACACACAAGAACCAAGTGAAGGCAGCTGCAGTAAAGGCCTGGCAAAGGATCTTATGGGAGGGAACTCAGCATTTGTTCCATTATTTATGAGCCAACCAAATGGTTGTGTCTTTATGAAAATGACTGTAATTGCTGAACGGTTAATGCCGCACTTATGTCAAACCCCTTAAATTAAAACTGAAGGTCTTGACTTTGTTTACATCTTGGGTGTTTTACTTCAATTCAATGTGGTAGTGTACAGAGACCAAATGCCAAAGAAAAAGTGTCTTTGTTTTAAAATTTATGGACCTGACTGTATCTTCTCCACTGCTGCATAAGCCTGAGCTTTGCCAGGACCACACAGGAAATTTAGAGACATTGGAGACCTGTCCCAAAGCCATTTCAGCATACTGTTGGCTGTTTCCTTTATTATGTTGTGTTGAAATTAATCCTTTACTTCAATGTGCTCTCCATAAGTTTTCTTCAAGGATTGCTTTGTTTTTAACTACAGTTATCATTTCCTTAATTTTCTGAGCTGCTGTTTTACATATCAATGAAAATGGTGTACAGTGTAGTAGGTTTTTTGGCCTACTACACTGTACACCAGTACAATTACTGTAGACTAGACCAGAATACAATAAGAGTCCTTTAAGTGCCGACCATGTGCATTTTGCTCAGGAATGGACTCTGACATAACATTTTTTTTTTTTTTTTTTTACAAATTGTTACAAACAAATGATAGC
Source organism: Clarias gariepinus (assembly GCF_024256425.1). Taxonomy (NCBI): domain Eukaryota; kingdom Metazoa; phylum Chordata; class Actinopteri; order Siluriformes; family Clariidae; genus Clarias; species Clarias gariepinus. The sequence continues at coordinate 26,246,567 of NC_071106.1, read as the reverse complement.
TTTGGATGTTTGATTGTCTTGTTTTTGTCATCAGATGAATTCATTCTCTGGAGCTGCAGTGTGATCCTCTTATTCTTAACACAGGTCTATGCAGGCAGACACTAGGATGTAACCATCAGGATGTAACCATTAATTCTACACTAATTGAAATTGCTGACAAATACACTAGTTTCCACAAATTTTTGTGGGTAAAAATGCATGAAATTTGCTTGTTACTGTGAAAAATGTCCTCTAGCTACTTTTCAACACTGAGAATTAGTACATTAAATGTTGAAGTAGGGTTTTATATAAGAAATATAGACACACATTGCAAACCTTAAAAAAATATTTAGACTGCTATTTTCACAGGTAAAAAGATTGGTTCAAAAGTGTGATCAAATGTCAATGCCTGGAGCTAACTGGTTCTATGATTCATGAAATGAACAATACTCTGTCCCTCAGGAAGTATGAGTCTGCTTTAAAAAAGTAATAACTGCAATGTGTTAATGTTTTATTTATAATCTTGAAGTCTTGAAAAGTCAAACCCAGGCTTAGTGTGGGTGGCGTATGAAATACAGATGACATCCCAACTGTTTAAACAACATGTGAGAGACAAGACCTCTTGGGGTGTGCCGTGGTGTCTGGCACCATAACATTTCTTAGCGGATCCTTCTGGACCACTGTAGGGTGCTGTGGATTGTGGGGTAGGGCCTCTGTGGATCAACCTTGTTTGTCCAGGATATCTCATGGGTGCTTGATTGGATTGAGATCTGGGGAGTTTAAATGGCATGTGATGGCAAGGTGGCACTTTATTAGAGGATGATACACTGATCAGCCATAACATCACAATGCCAAACATTCTGGCCTGTATTGTGTAGGTTCCTCAAATCTGGGATCGCAGTCCATGAGTCCACAAGATCTCTAAATGTGTGCCGTGGTGTCTAGCACCATGACATTTCTCAGTGGACCCTTTGGGTTCTGTGAAGTGTGGATCAATGTTGTTCATCTAGGGCATCTCATACAGTAGGTGCTTGTTCGGATTGAGATCTGATGGGTTTAAATGACATGTTATGGCAAGATGGCACTTTTTAGAGCACTATACACCAATCAGCCATAACATTATAATGCAGAACATTATTATACTGAGAATTGTGTAAGTTTCCCATGTCTGGTCCTGGGATAAGTACATGAACAGCTGTAGTGGACTGGGTGTTGTGGTGCCTTTCTATTGTGGCCAGCATAGACTTTTTTTTTTATCAATTTGTACTGCATTGGCTTTTCTCTGGGATTGGACTGCACAGGGTGGCCTTTGGTCCCCACCGATATAAGTGAGCCTTGGGTACTCCTGTCATCAATTTACTGTTACATAACTAATAGTCAGTATTAATATATGAACATTTTGTGGCGTTAATTTTATTGCTGTTCAGAGTATATAAATATGCAAAGCATAATTTAAGCATGTGTAATGCCCAAGGGGTATAAAAATTTTGTCTTAACAAAATAACAGTATCACAATCCACAATACTCAAAAGATACTTTGTCCATAAACACAACATTTTCGGGTTTTTAACACAGTAGCTGTGATGTACTGCTATCTCATGCATCGCTAGCCTTTAGTGTAAAAACAAATATCCACTTACAGAAATAAAAAAGGGAAAAATTTAAGCTTGTAGATAGCTACAAACTACTGAACTAAACGATACCTTAAGTTTTGAGAGCAAGAGTAAAAATACAATTTAAGATGGCTAAATAGGTTTAATGTTAACACAAAATTGCTGACACCATTTATAAACCTTTTATTGAGTGTGTTATAACATTTGGTCTTGTGGTCTGGTATAGCAACCTCAAGCTAGAATGCACACAAAATAAATTTGTGAAACAGATATAATATTTTTTTCCCAGCTTTTTAAATTTCTAATATTAAAGGTCACTGATGGGGATAGCTGCATAAGAAATGAAGCTTTTATTGAAATCACCCTGCCCTTGTAAGCTTGTGTACCTGCTGACCTTCACTAAAATAATTCCACATCCTGCATCTGCCTTAAAAATGGACATTTCACCCCTACCACAATGCCAGTCCAATTATTTACTGTCACTCATTTTTAATAGATTAAAATATGTAACATGAACATTTTCCAAGACAATCATTTTATTCCACAAGGAGAAAATTCTAACAAGCAGGTGCAGAACAAAAGAGCTGATTTTGATTGTAAAGTATTCAGATGCAAATTTTGCTATTATGTTCAACAACCAAAGCCCAAATGTCAGGTGAATATTAATAAATTAATTAAATGCTTATTAATTTCAGTGTATTCAAAAATTCTTCTTTTCATTATCTGTTCAATTATCACATTTGGATGGCATTAAGGAGTTGGTAAATAATTAATACATTTTAAATCTTTTTTGTAAAAACATAAAAGTCATCTGATCATAACAGGTCTTAGTATTAGGCAAATACAGCCTCAGATGAGCAAGAACATATAACTGTAAATGAATCCAAAAGGAAAAATAAAATAGGGCAAAACTAAGTAACTTCGCCATGGATGGTCTCAAGCAAAAGGAGGACAGTGGACCCCTTGATGAGGGGTTATAAAACCAAGGCATGATACCTACTGTACCTGTATGGATAAGGTACTGAACTTTTCCATTTTTGCAAATGCATCTGAGGTAGCCGATGCACCAGCATTAAGGACCCAAAACATAAATCCATATTGCTGCAGCAAATGTAAGAACTGGAGACCTAGTCAATCCAAATAAGATAATTGCCAGAGAACTCACAAAATGCAAGATTCTGTCAGTGCTTACCATCAATGGAACAATTATTTATGGGTACTCAACAACCAAACCAAGCCCTGACTTACATCCAGCTTCAAGAAATGCAGAATTCAATTCTAGAATCAAACCTCATCATAATTGCCATGATTTCAATGTCCATGTTGCACTTTTAACAAAACATCTTTACAGAATCAGAAGGAAATTATGGAAATTTGTAAGAAATGTGAAAAATGTGCCTGGATCACTGGCAGCACAGGAACGGTATGAGAAGAGAAGAGAAGAAAAGAAGAGATAACAGTTACATTTGTTATATATAATGTATATTTAGTGCAATGCACAAGCAGACAATCCAGGAGAACTAACTATGACAGCATACTGTAACTTAAAGGAAGAGCAAGAGGGAAACACAGACATACTGTAAGGACTGGGATGTAAAGCAACCAGTCACTCCACCATCAATGAACATGAGTGATCACTGAGAGTGGGAAAGACACCCTCTAAACATTCCAGTTCACCATAAAACATCCATAAGTCATGATCTGTCTCTTTTACCTAAGGCAAATCTATTCACAAAAATGCTTGGCTAATTAAATAGGTTTATAGTGTCTGAGTCCCAAACATTAAGGTATAGAAAGATATTCTATAACTTTGGGGCTTTGTAAGAAAAAGCTCTGACCCTTGCTATAGTTTTCATAATATGCAGTACTGACAAACAGCCTGCATCCTTTGATCGAAGTAGGTGTGGCGGATGACAAAACATTAGCAGTTCACTCAGATACTGAAAACACTTGCTATTGCATTCTGGACTAACTGAAGCTTGTTTATGCACATAATTGAACAATCAGATGGTAAGGCATTAAAATAGTCCAACCTAGACGTTAAAAAAAAACAAAAAAAAAAAAAACATAAAATTTTCTGCATCGTTTAGTGACAATAAATTCCTCATCTTGGCAATATTTGTGAGATGAAAGAATGCTATCCTGGTAATATTATCTACATGAGCTTGAAGTTAGATAGGAATCTAAAATCACACCAAGGTCTTTTACTGTTGCACTTCATGGAACAGAAAGGCCATCCAGAGTTATGGTGTGATTATAACGCTTGCTTCTAGCTGCATGTGGTCCTAGTACCAGAACTTGTGTCTTGTCAGGAGTAATGAACATACCTGCTGTGCTACTATCTTTTCCAGGATCTTAGAAATAAAGGGGAGGTTTGATATTGCCCTGTAGTTGGACAGAACTCTGCAAAACTCTGAGCAGCCTTCTTGTTTCTTTCTGGTGGGTCATCTTACTTTGATCTCAAACTCATAAACATCTGTTGTCTCCCAAAACTTCAGTGCTTGAGCTCTGTTCGCTGAGAAAAAAGCCGCCTGCTGTCCGCTCTCACCGGGTACAACATGTCACCGACACTGTGCCTGCTGAGAATCAAACCAAGGGGCCGCAACATACACAGCGACTGTGTGAGTGCTTTTGTTGCACATAGTGTATTCTGATAATTAGCAGAATCGACTAAGCAGACTTAATATTTGTACCTACTGTACACTTGTTATGTTACTACATCTTTAAATTTGTTTCCATGATTTTGTATGATAGTCAGATTCAGTGGCGGCCGGCCCATAGGGGGCGCTGGGGCACCGCCCTCCCTGATAAGTGGGGCTAAAAATTTAAAATATATTTTTACAAATTAAGTTTTTAAATTCGGTTTACCCACCAGTATGTGCCTACATGCGATATGAATAACATATACAACATTTCCCACCTAGTGACATTCATTCACCAGTGAATTTCCACAAACAGACTTGTATCGCTTCTGTCATGGGGCGCTGAGAAAAAGCGCCCCTGAGTGCAGCCAAATAGCCTGTCATGTACTGTTGCTAGGGTAAATTAATAAATATGCGGCCAATCAGTTCCTCAGAATTTTATGGTCTTGGGGCGCTGAAAATTCTGCCCCAAGCAGCAGAAAATACCGCGAGATTTAAGTTTTTTTTCTTTTGAGGCGCGGCCAATCAGAGAGAGGCGCGGTCAATCAGAGTAATGATGGCGAACTTAACGAGCGAAGAGCAGTTTCCACCAAATTCGGTGCGATCCTTATTAATATACCCGTTTTAGACTGTTGTGTTAAATTGCATTTTTAAAACTGTTTTTCTTTGTGTGAACCACTTTGAGATGCAACTTTGCTTGAAAGGTGATCCAGCTGATCATACCCTTTGATGTTGATTATTGTATTTGATACTCTCTTAAGCATGCATGGCATATTATACAATGGAAATTTGTTCATTTACTTTATCTGTGAAACTGGTGATTTTGAGGAGGAGATTAAATCATTACTGTTAATTGTAATCATCGTCTGACGTTGAATTGTTGATTTGAATTCTTATATTGGACTAAGCAAAGAAATATTTTGTCACATCAGCCCCACCAGGAAAATTTTTCACCAGTCGCCACTGGTCAGATTATCATTGTAATTAACTGCGACAGCTCCTCCTCTACCAGTTAGCCAAATCTAAGGACTATCTTAATTTAATGCTACATAAATCTCAATACTTAATATTTTGTATTAATTATTTTTATGTATTTATTTTTTTTAGCTGTAGAATGAATAATTTAAGTTTCCATTATTTTTATGAGAAAATTAAATTTGGTTTACGAGTGTTTTGGAATACGAGCCCACTTCCGGAACGAATTATGCTCGTAATCCGAGGTTCCACTGTATATCAAACTCTTGATCCGTGATAGTTTCATTAACAGTAAGTGCTTTACATGTAAGAGAACAAATATCTAATAGTCCAAGCTTCAGATCAGAGGTGCTGACTGTGTATTCAGTAGTTCTGAATCTGTGGTCTCTTTTTTAATTAAATTACTAAAAAAAAGTTTTTAAATTTTTGTTTTGTCATAGTCTAAATATGGTGAAACCTGTTCCTAAGCAGCTAGCAAATGATTGGATTAGCCTATTTGCCTGCTCCCTGGTCTAAGCTCTGGGTAGTCACTAATTAACGAGGCCTATCATAACACTATGTGCTATACTACAAGAAATAAGAGCAGCACCTTTCTGATTAGGATGGACACCATCCCACCCTAACTGGCCATGTTTGCCATCAAAGGTACTCCAATTGTCTATGAAGCCCACAATGTTTTCAGGGCACCACCTGGACATCCAGCAGTTCAGCGACCATAACTTGCTGTAATCTACAGTATGTTACCACATCGCATTGGGCTATACATGAAAAGGATGTATAGGCCCTGGTCCAGCTTCAATTATAGTTTGCAAAATGGCACGTCTACCAGCCAGGGTAGATTGGTCCCATATGCTGACTCCTGCTCACAAGCAAGAATTCCAAATTGCCCTTTCTAATCCATTCGGTATGCTGCCTGAAATGGATGGTTTAGATGAGCAAGAAAATCTGATTTCAGATGCCATCCTGGAATGTACCAAACCACTGTGCAGTTCCATCTGCTATTGCACACAGTCTTGGCTATCCGACAAATGCCTGCACATAGTGGACCAAAGGAAATGCGTAAAACTGGTCAACCATGATCAATATCTCACCCATCTAAATAAATGACCTCAAGTGTTCCAATCACTTCCATGCAGGTGTACAAAATTAAGCACCTAGGCATGCAGACTGTTTCTACAAACATTTGTGAAAGAATGGTTCGCTTTCAGAAACTCAATGAATTCCAGCGTGGTACGGTCAAGCACCTAGACATGCAGATCGCTTCTACAAACATTTGGGAAAGAATGGGGTGCTCTTAAGAGCTCAATAAATTCCTTCATGGTACTGTAATAGGCACGTGCACACATGCAAAAACACAAACTAACGGAAAACACTACTCTAGATTCTTTTCAAAGGTAAAGTGCAGGTTTATTTGTTTTAGTTTTACTTTATATTTTGTATTAATCATTTTGATATGAATATTTTCGGGCTGTGAAATAAATCATCCATTATTTCTTATGGGGTAATTCGCTTTGATATATGAGTTCTTTGATATACGACCATGCTTCTGGAACAAATTATGCTCATAATCCAAGGTTTGACTGTATATCCAAACATGAATTCTGTGCGCTGTATCCAATTCTCAAGGGGCTGAAAGGAAAAACCAAATGACAGAAAAACAAGTGGGACATCCGTGTGCTCAACTGATGTAAAAATTCCACATAACCCCATGTGTGATATTAAACCTGACGGCAAACTATAACTTTTGACAAACTGAAAGCAGCAATAAGATCATTGAAGAATGGGAAAGCACCTGGAGTGAATCAGGAAAAGCTGTCAAGGCTGAAGGTTAAGCGGTTAAGTCTTGCTCCATTGGCTTCCCACATTTTTGTGTGAACAGGTGGGATTTCAACCAAACTGGAGTTGCTATGCGCATATCTTTGTCCTTCGGCAGCTGATGGAAGAACGGATTCATTGTGGAAACGTTTGCACCTGCCCTTTGTAAAACATTGGGGATTGATCACCTACCCTAAAAAGCGATTGGCTCAAGCAGTTGTGTGTGGATCCGGAATTACTACCTGTGGATTTTTTTTTTCGGATATTTGCCGACACCAACACGGAAGCCACTGAAATCTTGTCTGGCATTTACCCATACTGCCTGGTCCTATGGCCTCAAAGTGAACACTTAAAAAAAAAACGAAAGTAATGGCAACTGACAGGTTGAAGCTCAATATCTACCTGTCAAAAGTTTAATTCTAATAAATTTTATTTGTATAGCGCTTTTAACAATGGTCATTGTCGCCAAGCAGGTTTACAAAATCAAAAGAAAATGATGGAATGTGTATACAATGTGAGAAAATGTGTATGAATTAAAATGATCAGAAACAGTGGCAAGGAAGAACTCTCTGAGATGACAATAGGAAGAAACCTTTAGAGGAACCCATCCTTATTTGGGTGGAACAGATAGCAGGAATTGTTTAGTTCGGTGTCAGAGTTCAAGTACCTTTGGTCATTGGTTTAGGAGTAGAAAGTAGAATCTTCGGCAGACATCCACAGGAGAATCGGCCAGGCAGCCATGGCATTCACCCTTCTCAAGTGGTGCCTATAGAAGAAGCAGAACATCTCTCACATCAGCAAAATCTGCCTCTTTCAGACGCTCATTTTCCTAAAACATCTTTATGGATCCTTTGTGGAGGACATGGATGCTTCTCAAATCCGATCTTAACAAGATTTTCCAAATGTGATGCCTGCGACAGATACTGGGAATTTCCATTTGTAAACATGTTTGAAACAAAGTCATCTGTGATGGGCGTGCCTACTAGGTAACCATCGAAGAGCATGTTCAAAAACTGCAACTGCAGGTTATGTCTGCTGAATGAACACCACCTCAACAAGTCCTCTGGCGACAATGACCAACCCAGTAAAAGATCCAGCCCTCTCCATCAGCCACAGGCTAGGAATCAAAGAAGAAGAAGGAGAAGAACCCCTATTATTCAATAGCTTTTAGATCCACATTTAGCAGCAATAACTTGAAGTAAGTGTTTTATTTATGACCTTATCAGTCTCCCACATAATTTTTGGCCCATTCTTCTTTACAACATTGCTTCAGTTCATTGACGTTTTTGGGCATTCGCACAGCTCACGGCAACACAGCATTTAAGTTGGGTTGAGGTCTAGACTTCGACTAGGCCATTCCAAAAAATTAATTCTTCTCTTTTTCGGCCAATCTGGTGTAGATTTACTGGGATGCTAAGGATCATGGTCCAGTTACATGACCCAATTTCTATCAAGGAAACCAAGGAGTACCTGGCTGCAACTTACCCTCTTAAATCTTGTGGAAGCAGCAAGGGGATACTTTGTAATCCCCTCGTGTTTTTCTTATTCTTTTTGGTTTCATTTTTGTTACATAAATAATAGCACAGTAAAAAAAAGTTATATGTTATCCATCTGAGGTTGTCTTTGTTTAATACTTAAAACTCCCTATGATCAGATGATTTTTTTTAAATGATGTTTTACACAAAAAAAATAATTACAACTAGAAGCAGAGGTACTTTTGAACATGATTTTTAAAGAGTTTATGAAATATTAAACCAGAAATAGATAAAAGGAATTTGACAAACCTCTATGATGTCACCTATAGATTTCTGAATAGCGGTATAGAAGCTTAAATATGACACCTCTGGTCATCTTCATCTTAGCAGAAGCTGACTCCTCCTAGATCCCGAGTTAATCCAAATCGACAGGAGCCTGGCTGTTGTTAGGAATCGAAAACAGCTACCACTCACAAGCTACAGCTGAAAAGAGGCTTAGAAGACAGCTTGACACATGTATTGAAGCTGTCAATCAAACTTGCCACACCATTAAATTATGCATTACAAAATTTATAATGGCACATGGTTTTCTACCATGCTGTAAACATTTATTCTGGTTGTAAAGTTAGACATAACATGAGGATCTGTGGGGTTTGACTTCATTTTGTAGCATTTTTGCACATTCAAGGAACTGCATGTTTTGCCACTTTTATGTTGGCTTAGGATGAAATTAAGGAAAGTAGTATTACTGGATTGTTTGCAGGGACGTTAGCAGTGTCATTGCAGTGGGTTCTGGGAGGTCATATGGTGAGGTTGAGTTCTGGAAGCGACAGAGTCTCTACAGTCATTGTCAAAGTTGGCAGCATCGCTGTCTAGGGAAAACATAAGGCATCGTCAGTGTCAATTATCACTCACACTCAAATGGCTGTTGCGATGATGTCCTTTTAACTTTGCTATCTTCTGATAGAGGGTGGGTGATTATTTCCCTGCAGCAACGTCAGATTTCTTTACCCCACACTGGGCCTGCTAGGTGTATTGCTCTCCATATCATGGTAGGTGCTAAAATGGTGTAGGCTGTACATTGCTGCAGCCGCTGATAAGTAAGGAGTGTGGGTTTTCTTAAACGTGCAGGCTGTAGTCACGGTGCCATCACCTAACCCCCAATCACCCAGCAATTAGCTCACAGTCGGAGCAGCCCAAAGTGCATGTTTTCTGTATAGGTTGCTCATGTTTCCTTGCAGGATCCCAGGCCTTGTTCTAAAAGACCTGAAGTGAGAGGAGCCAGTGTGTGATGCGTGTATTTACTGTATATCTTTAGCCCTTATCATCGAGGTAGAATGGAAGAGAAGTGTACTCTGTAATGTGGATGAAGTGTCATCTTGCCAGGTAGTTTTATCAGCCCCTCAATGCCCTACTTGTTGGCAGAGCTTCCATGGAAAAGAATTTAAGCCAAGCCTTCCAAAGTTTGTTTAGCACCTTTTTAAGATGATGCAGGTGGTTGCCCAGGTGCAGGAATGGATGATGATAAAAATACTAAAGCATTTTGGTTGTGCTGGCACAGAACACTGTCTTTCAACTGCTTGAATGTGGCTGGGACTGCATGGAGGGAAAAAAAGGTCATCAGTGGCCTCTCGCTCTGCTGAATGTGTTATTATTTTCACTTCTAGATCCCTTGGTCAGGTTCAAGGTGGAGATGAATCAAACCCAATCCTGGTGCTCCTCTAAGTCATTCACTCCAGGTGTGTGTGTGTGTGTGTGTGTGTGTGTGTGTGGGGGGAGGGGGGGGGGGTGATTGTAGCTGTCAAACTTAAAAACCTGACCTAACTGGTTTCATTTCATAGATGGAACAAGCTGGCTGGCTTTGGAGAGCATCCGCAACATGGTCTTCACCAGTTGTGCTCGTGCGTAAAAAGGACGATTCTTGACGGTTTTGTGTTGAGTACCGGCGGTTAAACGAGGTGACGCGAAAAGACTCTTACCTGTTGCCGCGAATAGATGATGCGCTGGAACATGTCGCGGGCTCGGCTTGATTTAGCTCGTTGGATCCGCGTAGCGGGTACTGGTAAGTAGAGCTCGCCTCGGAAGCACTACCTAAAACCGCGTTTTTGATCGGGCAAGGGCTATGGCAATTTCGGGGCATGCTGTTTGGCCTATGTAACGCTCCAGCTACTTTTGAACGGCTGATGGAGAAAGTGCTGGCCGAAATTCCTTGCAGCCGTTGTGTGGTCTACTTGGGCGATCTATTGGTGCACGGGAAAGAGTTTGAGGGCACGCTAGGTAATTTAAGGGAAGTTTTCTGGCTATCCGGCGGGCGAACTTGCGGCTTAACCCTAAAAAGTGCCAGCTGTTGCGGCAAGAGACCGTTTTTCTGATCCACGTAATTAATGCTAAAGGGATTGCTACCGATGCAGCCAAAATTGCTGCGGTAAAGAATTGGCCAGAACCGATAAATGTGTCGCAGCTCCGCACCTTCCTTGAGTCAGCCTCTTACTATCGCCGGTTCGTGAAAGACTGCCACGATCGCAAGCCCGCTGCACGGGCTCACAAAAAAGAACCAGCCATTTTGCTGGGACAGGGTGCACGCGTTCTCGACTATCCTGACGCATCTCGTATGTTAATCCTCGACACGGACGCAAGCGATGTGGGGCTGGGGGCTGTCCTGTCTTAGGTTTCCTAGGGCAAAGAGCGTGCTATCGCCTACTTCAGCCGCGCGTTGTCTGGACCTAAGAGGAATTACTGCGTCATGCGGCGCGAGCTGCTAGCGGTCGTCGCGGCTCTTAAACATTTCCGGGCGTATTTATACGGGCAACCCTTCTTGCTGCGGACCGATCATGCTTCGCTGGTTTGGCTGCTCAGTTTTAAAGAGCCCGAGGGGCAGTTAGCGCTGGCTCGAGCCTTTAAAGGACACAATTTCACCGTCAACACCAAGCGGTAAAATTACATGCTAACGCTGATGCTTTATCCCGCCGGCCGTGCAGCAAAGCACATTGTCCTTACTGCGAGCGGGTTGAAGAGCACGTGGGTGGTTGTGACGTCGAACACTCTCCAAAACAGCTGGACCGTGATCAGCTAATTGCCGAGCAGGGGAAGGATCCGGCTCTGCAGCAGGTACCAGGTTGGGTTAAAGCGGGCCTGAGACGGGATTATACCGCGGTCACTTATTTGGGGATAGAGGTAAAAGCTCTCCACTCGCAGTTTACCCGCCTAGCGTTGCAGGAAGGTTTACTCTGCCGCCACTGGGAACGGTCGTGCGGCGCTGGCGAATGCTTTCAGCTGCTGAAACCGCAAACTTCGCGGGCAGGTGTGCTGGGGATGGTTCATGGGCATGCAGGTTCGGGACACTTCGGAGTAATTAAAGCTCTGCGGCATTTGCGCACTCGCTCCTACTGGCCGGGCTGTCATACTGATAGTGAACTCTTTATCCCACACATGCGACTTCTGCACAGCAAAGAAGGGCCCTATCCAGCGCTCGCGAGCACCGCGACATTCTTGGGCCGTTTCCCATTTCCAATCGCGGGAACCGTTATGTGCCATGTTCCACCGTTATGTTCCACCATGGCTCGAGTGCTGGTGGATGAGGTGTTCAGCCGATTCGGCACCCCGGGGCAGTTACACAGCGATCAGGGGCGCAACTTCGAGGCGGAGGTGTTTGCGGCGGTGTTGCAAGCGCCCCGGGGTAAAAAAGACCCGCACCACACCCCTTCATCCGCAAAGTGACGGCCTTGTGGAACGGTTCAATCGGATGCTCACCACACAACTCGCCATGCTTACCAGCGATCTTAAGCAGCGCCGTGTTTATGACACTCACAGCCGGGGGCGAGATTTTGATATTGGAGAGCAGGTTTGGGTGTATTCCCCCGGAAGGAAAAGGGGACTCTCGCCTAAGCTTATGTCTCACTGGGTGGGCCCCTGTACGGTAATTGCCCAGCTCTCAGATGTTGTCTACCAGGTCCGGTTGGCGGGGCGGGCGCAAGTGGTCGTGCTCCACTGAGACCGCCTCGCTCCCTATCAGCCCCACGCCAGTGAAACATCGAACTCTGTGGAGGCCGATCCGCCTCAGGGAAATGGTTGCGCTCCTCCCTCGCCGCAAAAGGACTCCGGCGTTCACAACGCCAGGGCCGACCACCGTCACACCTCAGAGACTGAGTTCGTCATGGTGACCGGGGACGGTCGCAGCTTGGGTGGGGGCAGTGTGGCGTAGGCAGGGTTTCGGCTGGCGACCATCATGCCTTGCGGGAGGGGTTGCTGTGTGTTCACCCTATTGGGGAAAGGCTTCGGCCATGTTGTGTGTGTGTGTGTGTTAGGTGTGCGTGACGTGTTGAATGTGCTCTGGTTCATGCGTAGGTTGAATTGAATTGGTGGTTCTCGTGTGAATGTGCTGCTCATGCTGTATGACGGTGTGCTAAATAAAGTACTCCCAGCTATTTGCATTGGGCAGCAAGCAAGCTCACTCGTCTCTCCAAGTTCCTTTCTAGCGGTGAAAAACGCTACAATATGTTTTATATTTATTAAGTTTAGTTTGTTGACATTTTGTAGGAAAATGTTTAAATGAGGATAAGTTAAGTTACAAATTCATATGACTTACATATTTGAGTTATAAATGTTTTAGAAAATAGCCTGGAACACAATTTATATTTTAGAGCTCCATTTTGTTTTATTCTGTGATTTATCTGTTCTTCCAAAGCCCATAGTCTCCTGAACGTATTGCAGCTTGCTTACAGGTGAGATGTTACATATAAAGTAAGGTAAGGTTATGCGTATATATGTGTTTATACTGAGCCAGGAAACTTTAGTCACCGATAGTTTGATATTTTTAAGCTGAATAAAACTGAATTACTTGAACCAAATTCCTTCTAAAGAAGGAGCAATCTTTCTGAGCTGTTTTGTGTTATTGCAACCACTAGATGGCAATAGCACTGTTTTTAGGACTAAATTCTCTTAGGCATTGAGAATGGCATGAACAGAAGACAAAAGAAAATGTGGAAGCTTTTCTGTGTCTGTGAAAGAAATTTACTAGCAGAATCTGGACCTGCTGCAGCATTGCCCGTAAGACCTTGGCCCTAACAGTCAACAACAAAAATACTAATTATAATATTTTGCAAAAGATTCAGGTCTCAGAGGACAAAGCATAAATGAGGGGTTGGTGCACAAGAATTTGAACATGCCAAAAATGATATTTTTGCGGACCAGGCCTACTGTCAGGAAAAGACAAAGGATATAGATCTCATGGCCCAATGTTCCAGGGATGACCCATGCAAAGGCCTGTGGATGGTTTGGTCAACAGTTTCCTTCCTGATTTATGTAATTTATCATACAATTTGTATGTATTTACATGATCAATAAATTTGCTAATGTAAACCACATTTCTACTTGTTCTTTGATCCCAGGTGACTGACAGCATGCACTCAGCAAAATGAAACTATATGCTCTCTATAGGAAAACCTATATACTGTATGCTTAACAATGTGCCAGGAAATGCTTAGTAGACCTGCCACCCACCACACGGAGACAAAACTGTATTTGGAGGACATTATCAGAGACTTTGCTGCAAGAAAATTCAGGTAACTCAGATTTGGACCTCAACATTAGCAAAACATCACAAGTCATACAAAGCAGCTGCAAAGATGGTTAATAAAAATAGGCAGTGCATACTTAGTAACCTGATGTTAATATTATTATTGGCATAATTTTCAGTTGACAATCATGTAATCTATTCAGTATTTAAAGATCTTAGTTCCAATAGTTTGATTAATGCAGCCCTCAGGATTGAAATGATGAATACATTTATTTATCCACCCATTATGTGATTTCATGATGTGATTTCCAGTAATTCCTTCAATTACCTTTTTTATTTTACTTTCCTCTAATCATGATTCATTGTTTTTTTTCACTCCTTGTTTTGTTTTAACAGTAAAAGGAGGAATTAAATTGTCAGACCAATACGAAAGTATTTTTTTCTGTGTTTTGAAATATTGGACTTGATGTGTGTTTGATAATCATGTTGTGTTCAAAACAGCGTATGGCTTGTATTGGATGACACTGAATTAATAAAATGGTTTTAACAGACTTCTATCTGAGTATTATTTTAAGGCTAATGGCCCTGTGCCTATTTCAAATAGCCTGTGTTGTATTGAATCTAAGGGTGAGAGGGGATTGGTGGTTCTAGTGTGGGTGTGTATGAGTGGACCAAGGTAGAAAAAGTTGTCCCCCGTCCATAATATCTAATCTTTGGCCTGCCTAAGACTAAAAATGAGTTCAACCTAAATTTGCTAAATCCATGCCATAAAGTGACATACATTTGTAAACAAAATTCCAAACAGTATTTGGTTCAAAATATTTGACTTAGTGATTGAACCAGTTGCCCTGTTTAGCAGTGCAGGCTCTACTGATATATCAACACTTTAACAAAAAGGACAGATTGTGCAAATTACATGTGAGAAACATCCATTCAAAACTCTGCGTGCAAAATTCTGTAAAACTATTTTAAGGTGCTTAGAAACACCACAAACAATGCATGCAGGGCAAAATTGGGCACTTAGATTAAGGAAACACTAAAAAGATGATCCACACTCATATTACAAAGCCGTGCAATGCCAATAGTTGAGCAAAGTCACCAGTCGCCTCATGCAAATGGTCCTGAGTCACCGCTCTACAACCCTGCTAACACACCCTTTACTTAGGAACAAAACAAATTTACAACTCAATTAAAATTGCCAAATAAAACAAGATAAGACAACGAAAGATATATCTTTATTCCTCCCACAGGCGGAAATTTCTATGCTACAACAGCATAGAAAAATGTGCGAACATAAATTAGGAGCAGAACTATGTACTGTATAACTACAAATAACAACAAAAAACAATAACAATACAATAGTTACATTTCCAAATGAATTGCACTAGGTAATATTGCACAGTTTAAAATGGTGTTTTTCCACTGAAGGAGCTGCTCAGAGATGAAACTGTTTCATAGAGGAATAAAAATCATTCTCCAGCAATGATGATAGCTTGGCTACCTTCCTCCTTTCTCCCACCTCATGTACTGTGTCTAGTGGAATCCCCAGAACTGAGCTCCACTTCTTTATCCACTTGTCCAGTCTCTTCCTGTCTCTAGTAGCAGACCACTGAATAGGACATGGCTGAGGTTTTCAGAGAGTCAAAAAAGGTCTTCAGTAGCACTCCCTGCACTCCAAAAGACCTGCACCTGCTCTGTCCTTTCTTTTAAATTGTGTCTGTGTTGTCTTTCCAGTCCAGTTTGCTGTTCAGATGAACACCCAGGTATATACAAGGGTCAATGTCCGTTCTCTGAATGATCACTGATAGTGAAGTGTTTGTGCCTGCAGAAGTCCAGAATTGGAAGTCCAATTCTTAGGTCTTCTTCGCATTTATCTGGAGGTAGGCACCAGTCCACAAAGTCCTGAATCAGTCCTCTGTACTCCCTGTCATCGTCCTCCGTGATCAGGCCGACAATGGCAGAGTCATCAGAGAACTTCTGCAGGTGACAGGTTGCTGAGCTGAACATGAAGTCTGCAGTGTAGACAGTGAAGAGGAACGGAGCCAGGACCGTTCCCTGCAGGACTCCAGTGTTGCAAACAATAATGTCAGACTCACAGTCACGAGTTCTCACATACTGTGGTTGGTTTGCGAGGTAACCCTGTATCCAGGTAAAACAAGCACTGAACACAAACTATTTGGCCTTGTAGTATAACCGAAGTAAGCTTCCAAGTTAAAATGCAGTCTATGGCAGACACCCATGACCATGAGACCAGTTGCTTCTAAGCCTAAATACTCAGTGATTGTTGCTTGGCCATCAAGAGGGACCTAAACATATAGTACTGCCTGTCTGGAGAGAAAAGACAGCAATGTTCATTAAATAGAAGAGAAACAGAGCTGCACTTATTTATTAATTGAAGAAAACCACAATCAAATTGAATTCTTTACCAAAATGAAGAAAGGTATCATTTTAACTGCCCCTCATACCCTGATAAAGTCAAACTCCTGCTGGAGAAGCACAAAGGGACATGTACACCACACCACGCAGCACGGAAAACACACCCCTGCCACCCCTGCCCCCTGTGTAATTCTGCTGTTCTGATCTGTTCCTAAAGTCTGTATTCAAGCTCTGATAATACAATTGTTAATATTCATCATGTCACTAAAGAAACATTGTAACAAAAACTTCAGCAAACAGTTACTTAGTGACCGCCTTTATAACCAGCCATGAAATGTTTCATAAATGATTTATTATTTTTGGAGGATTATGGAATGTTTATTAGTACACAGTTAGTATACATGCCTACCATGAAAAATAATTCTAGTAACAAGAGTTGCAATATTCATTCAATCATTCATTCCTTTATTCACTTTCTATACCGCTTATTCTGTACAAGGTAATGGGAAGCCAGGGGCCTATCCCAGGAGACTTCGGGAACAAGACGGGATATGTACACCCTGGACAGGGTGCCAGTCCACTGCAGGGCGCAGTTACAGTATATGAAATAAAATAGATTTATGATCTGTTTGCGCTGATCATTCAGAGGACAGTGATATTTCTTGTGGAAATAGATGAATCACACTGTAGCAACATTGCTTTTTTTTCAGCTTTTATAAACTGAACTTACACACATGTGGCAATATGCCCCATTTAAAACAATAACTGTCTCAAGAAATCTGGACTGCATTACACCACTCTCTGTCTGTTGCTGGCTTTTTTCACCCTTTCTCTCCCTTTCTCCTGTCTTATCTTCTTTCTCTTTCAGCTGCTCATATTATTTTCATTAACCTAAATCATTCCCACAGTGCAGTGCTGCCTGGCAAATGTTTCGCAGTTAGGGGCATTGGCGTGCATGCATGAAAGCCTCCATGTGTCTTTTTGCAAAGCCAAGAATTTTGCTTTTAGTCAAATGATAAGCAGTTTTGATTTTTGGGATAAAACATCTAGAAATCGAATTTACATGCATACCATATATGTACAGCTGCTTTATATTTATAGGTAGTTTTTGCCTTAATATTTTTTTATAACTACTGAATATTAGAAAGAAATGTATCACATGGAAAGACAAACAGAAAAAAAATGCGATATCCTGAGTTATTGATCTTTGACAGAAATTCTGAGCCTTATTCAAGTGATCAAACGGCCAGGGACACTTGTCTCACCATGTGATACCATCCATCCTCTTAACCTATGAGTACATAGACTTTCAAAAATATAGGCTGTAAAGAAAATCTTAACTCTAAGTGTACACATTCAATTGTGTATTCATGTTTGTATGTTATAGACCTGTAGGCACACAAGCACGCACACACACGCACACACACTATTCAGTTTCTCGTTCCTACCCCGTCTGCTTGTACAATGCTATCCCTGTAATTGATACCAGACTAGCTGTATGAGTTGCCAAGAGCGATCTATACAAGCTCACAGACAAAGATTCTACTGCTTCCAGATGGAGGAGGTACACAGGAGTTCTTTTTTAAAAACATTATTTTTCTTTCCAAATACAGAAGCAAGTAAACTGTGCAGCACTCAAAGTATGTTTCTGCAGATCATGTGGACGGAGCGGAGCATAGCTTTCCTAAGAAGGATTTGATTACTTGTTTGTTTTGTGCTTATGATGGCGACAAGCAACGTTTTCTTCTGATGTCATTTCAATGACATCAGTATCGTTTAAACGTTCTTACTGTGTAAAATGTTATCTGGTGGCCATTGAGAGGGAGAGCGCTGGGAATGTGCCCTTTCACTCACTCTGATAAGCAGATTGAAGAAGCCCTACATTTGCATTTGACTTACACAACTAAGTGTGATTGGAGCTCTTTAAATTCGTATTTATGAAATGTTACAGACTGGCAGTCATAGAATATGAGTTAACCATTACCTCATCTTGTTCATACATAAAGACCCATAGACAATCGGGTTACTATTTTAAGTCTGTTTCACATGTCCATAAAGTGCGTAAGGAACTGCACAGTAACTCTTTTAAGAGACTGCTGGCCAACGGCAGGAAGCAGACTTTTCCACTCTCTGCTCCTTCTGTTCTAACAACCACTAGAGACGGGCTCAAAGCACGCGGCCAGAAAAAGCGGCTCTCTCATCTGCCTCTCGCATGCTGAGCTGGCCTTGATATGTCCAGAGTATGCAGCTGCTGGGTCAGGAAGGAGAGTGGAGAAGGCCAGTGTGAGAATGTCTTTAGAGGTCTTTTTAAAAATTATTATTACTTTTTTATTTAAAATTGATGCTGGAGATTTGATTTTCCTGGTTATTTTACCCCTTTAGCTGTGTAGTCAAGAGAAACAAAACCAGACCATAAAGCCTAATTGAGCATAGATGGAAACTGGTTTTCCACATGAGATTATGAGCCTCATCTATTCAAGACATAATAATAATAATAATATTAAAAAAAGATATTTGATGCATTTCCTTTTGAATAATGCAGATGGAGGAGGGGTAGCTCAGTGGTTAAGGCATTGGACTACAGTTCGGGAGATCCCAGGTTCAAACCCCACAACCACAAAGTTGCAACTGTTGGGCCCTTGAGCAAGGCCCTTAACCCTCAACTGCTCAGATGTATAATAAGATAAAAAAAATGTAAGTTGCTCTGGATAAGAGCGTCTGCCAAACGCCTAAATGTAAATGTAAATACCTAAATGAATAAGCGGAGACTCGAAGATCTCCTGCGGGTTTGTAAATGCAGCTCATGAGGAGGCCAGTGAGAGTGTAAAAATGTGTAAAGAATGTGCCAAAGGTCAAGTGTGCTGTCTGGCCTTTCACCAAATGTTTACAGTTGTATCCTTCTGGGAGACGCACCCAGTGTTAAGCTACCAACTGCATATTGAGTCATCGAATGGCTGAAGAAAATCCCAAGCAGCATGTAAACGTGCAATTCTGGATTTGTCTACTCTTATGAAAATTATCTGGCATATATAAGACCCTGTCACTGTAATGCACATGAAAAAAAAACAAAGTTATTATATATATATATATATATATATATATATATATATATATATTGGCGTATGTTGATCCTCAGGCGGCCTTTCCTTCTGAATGCTGGGGACAGGAGGTAAATTAAGATGAAAAAGAAGACAAGACCAAGACAGCCGTGTTAGATTGTCATATCTGCTTTAAGCCCGTACTACTGTAGCTCCCCAATGGCCAGACGGAGGAGTCTACACACAGTGTATAAACGCTCCACGCTACATTAAAGGCCAGAGCCTTTCCACATGTTGTTTGCAGAAGGCCTCAGTGGTGCTCACAGCCTTCTCCCCTGCTGCCTTCTTTTTTTTAGTTCAGTTTGTTCACCCCCTCCTCACACACACACACACACACACACTCACACACTATGCCTGACAAGATTCTATACTTTTGTCCACAGTGGTTCCTTCACAACTATGGCAAACCCTGTCCCAGCTTTTATGTTTCATTTTACTCATACATACTCATACATCTCTCTCTCTCTCTCTCTCTCTCTCTCTCTACCAACAGCATAACAGTGTGTCAGTTTGACTTAGGGACAACTATGCTTTGCATAAGGACATGTACAGTATACATTGTATCACACGTATACCACAGCTAATGGTTACAATTTATAATTTTAATATAATCACAATTGTTTTATAACCATTTATAGTTTATTTAATTTAAAGGTTTTGGAACATCTGGAAGACTTGTTTGTTTATGCTATCACTTACAGAACAGCAGCTATAAACAGATGTTCTCTCATCAGCCTCTGTTTCCTTTCCCTCAATATGACAAAAAAAAACATCAGACAGAATATCTCCAATAGTGAAACATATTCATGCACCATAACAAATAAATATGACGAAAACTTAATGATTACACATTCTCCTTTGTTAAATTTGTTTACTATGACTCTACACAGACCATCTGCCATACAAGTCTCTGTGTATAAGCTGTCATTATTAGAAAGAATGGTATATAATAGGAAGTAAATTAATGTCATATAATTAAAGTTACATCTAGAGCTATTGTCACAGCTGTGCTGTCACAGAAATGTATGAAATTATTTCTGACCAGTCTTTTTTAAAACTTCAGCAGTATTACAGTATACATTTCTTTACCAAACCAATAAACTTTCACAGCAGGAGCCCTGACATTGTACAATATTGTAATTGATCTTGCATCGGCACTCCAAAATACAACCCAACCCAAACAGTAATTTCTTTGCTCAAATGATTTATGTTATATGTGCACTTTTGTGCTCCTATTTGCTATTTATTGTTCCTGATTTTATTTTTGCGAGTATTAGTGACCCAGATTTACTCTACGGTACAAGCCTGTGGGGTCAGTGTAACAATCCAGGGTTACACTTGCTTCTGCTGGACACGTCTCAGTTCAGCAGGGTTATGGGCCCAAAAATGAGGTCAGTTGAGAATGACCAGTTTTTTTCTCCATCGATGGATTTATTTTTTTCCCTGGTGGCATGGGCACATTCCAAAATAATGATGCCAGGGTTCATCGAACTCAAATTGTGAACAAGTGGTTCAGGGAGCATGAGACATCAATTGCACAAATGGATTGGCCACCACAGAGTCCAGACATTAACCTCTTTGATCTTTGGAATGTCCTGGAGAAGACTTGACTCAGCGGTCCGACTCTCCCATCATCAATACAAGATCTTGGAGAGAAATTAATGTGAACTGAAATAATTTGCAACATTGCATAAGCTTATTGAAACAATGCCACAGCAAATGCATGCTGTAATCAAAGCAAAAGGCAGTCCAACAAAATATTAGAGTGTGTACCCTTTTTTGGCATGGAAGTGTATAAAATCTACTCTAACATATTCTAATCTAATCTAATCTAATAGAATAGAATAGAATAGAATAGAATAGAATAGAATAGAATAAGTTTTTTCCTCCCACAGTCCAAAGCCAGGTGCCCTAAGTTTCCTTGCGTAGGCTATAAGACCCTTCAACCCTGTACATACAGTGGGATAAAGCAGTATGAAAGATGGATAAATACGAAGAAGCTTATAGAATAGCTTATACAAATATAACAAAATCTTTGTTCATGTTTACCAAAAACCTGAACAATGTCACTAAGAACATAATTCACACACTGACACCTCAACTTTAAACACTGCTTAGAAGGAACTTGGGATTACTCACCTACTTACTTGTTTAGTTAGAAAGGCCCTCTAGTCTGAAAATAACCTTCTTTCTTCATGAACCTAAAGACAGACTGTCCACAAAACACAAAATAAAAATAGCAATTATAATTATACCCATAGTCATGCAGTATTATTTCTCTCTGCAAAGTACATGAAATGCATTTGAACCTGCAAATTAGATGTGTGACATATTGCTGTTATGTGTTATCTGTTAAGTGCTTACAATATTATAGTCAGATTAAACTGGAACTGGGTGTGGTCTTATACAAGGATATACAAAAGTGGTAATTGGTAACCTAGAAACCTTGAAAAACACTGAAAAAGATGGCTGACAAAAGGAACTAATGTATAATTCAGAAATTATAAGAAGAATAAGAAAAACATTTACAATGAATGTGCAGTAAATTCAGTCCATGTGAGCTCTGTGGAGAGGCAGTACTGTATACGGGAAAGCATATTCTATTTCTAAAGAAATATGGTATAAACATGGGTTTATTCTGAAGCTCAGTAAAGCAGTGTTCATGGCTAAAACTGATTGCTTTTTTTATTAGTTACCTTATGTGACTTGGGTTGTCATATTCCCATATAATGTCTGTATATTGTATATATATGCAGCAAACCAAATAATAAATCAGTAATGACTAGGTAAGTTCAACATTTTAATTTACACTTTTCTTTTCTCCTTAAGCCCACTTCGCCCTGCCCCACCAGGTCCATGAAGCTCCATCCTTAAAGTAAATAGTGGTAAATGGCAGAGTATAAAATAAGTGACAGGCGGTCTATTCCAACACAAACAAGTCCTAAAAGCTTTTGGGTCTTTGGCCCCACAAGCTGGCAAAAAAGCCCCAGTATTATTTTGCTTATGATTTGAATCTATATTCATGGTCACTTAGGACACATTATCTATTCAGTCTGAATACTGCATTTGTATCATTGACATCATTATTGTAAATGAGCTCACATCCTTTCGTACTCTCTGTGCAGTCTCTCTAAAAAGAATGTATCTGAGTTTGTGCATGCATGCTTGCTGCAGTAACCTACAAGGGATATGACAGAAGCCTGGAAAACTTTCTGTAAGAGTTTTGGGAGGTGCTGGGAATAAATGGCTGGAACCAGGTTTTGTGAGTCAAATCATTTTATTTCCTGAGCTGAGTTCTGTTTTTTAGCCACCTAATTGAAGCACAAACACATGCTTACACGTGCATTCTCTGTGCAGTGAAAAACCACACATAAATAGCCTTGTCAATTACCTATAGGTTAAATCATCCAATTGTACCTGCTGACTGCACCTACTCCTTTCTTTCTACAGGTGTCCTGCTCTCACTGCCACATGCCACCCAACTAAGGTCAGGGTAATGATGAATTGTTCCACCTCAAGGGGAGAGTGAGATAGTTAAAGAAGACATTGTGTAAGACAGCAAAATCAGGATAGAAATCTCCAGGTTTAGGAAGCGGTTTTGGAGGAATAGGTCCCTGTTTTTGAGGTGGGAAGGAAAGAAGAGCAAGAGGAAAAGAAGTTCCACTTACTTCCAGAGATGTGACCAGATGGTCCAGGCAGTTGCGTGGGTTCAGCTAATGATGCCAGGTGATGGCATTGCACTCATGCCCTGTTCCCTGCAGCAGCTGTTTAAAGACCACCTGGTCACTAACATCCCCACCAATGCTTTCCTCTGACAGAAACCACCATTCAACTTGAAGCTAATACACCTACATAAATAGCCTTATTAATTACCCTCGTATTTTTACCTGCTGGCTCTAACTGCCCCATTCTGACTAGCGGTAAAGCCCAATTACACCCCTGCTGTCACACATGCAGTGTTTTTTTTTTGGCTTAGAAAGGAATATATAATAATATGCATTATCCCACTAAATAGTACTTTGATTAAACAACATTAACACATCCAGTATATCTGCATGTTCTCCTTTTACAGAAAGAAGAAAACAATAAAAAAACTTTTTTATTATCTTTATTTCTCAATTTCTTTTGTATCTGAATCTATCATTTCAAATTTTAAAAATAATGATTACCATCTATCTAACTTTTTTATGTACATAAAATGACAGTCCAATCAATCCAATCACCACGTAAACCATGTTACTGCATTATATGCACTATTATACTAGAAATGGACAATACGTCTCTTTTCTCCTGTCAGAGCATTGCACATATGCTGCAAGAGCCCAAATCTGCCTTTCAAAGGCCATAACACATGCAAGTTCTTACATAGCACACTGATAAGGCTCAAAGCATTCTCTGATCTTCCAATCGGCACCCCCACAGTCAGCTCTTTCCTGCGCTATCTCCTCTTGTTTGTCCAAACTCCCTAATACAACCCACTCCCACAACATTTTGCTTTTCCAACAACTCACATTTTCCAGTCATCTCCTCCCTCCTTCATTCCATCCCTCCCTGGGCCATGGGTCTGCCAGAGCAGATGTGTCTGGGGCTTTGTGTAAGATCGTAGAGTTTTTAGGGCTAGGACTGCTTTAACAAGGGATGTACTTCACCCGTATGGAATTTGCTCAGCCAGCATACACTGACTCATCCTCCCACTAAATTACAAATCACCTTCTTGAACCTGCGTTTCTACACACACACTATGAGATACAGTATCTGCTGTGCCCTAGAGGAAGGGCAGAATTGATTTTGTATGTAATTGTTTTTTTTTCTTTTTTCAACTTGCTGTGGGTTCAATCCTCATCTATTTGAAAATTATTTCGAAATTCTAAGTCACTTTTTTTTTTTTTTAGAAATCTAACTAACCAAAGATTATACAGTTGTTATGTGGTGAACATCTCCGTCACTGTACCAATGCTAAATACATTAAACATTTCTAATCACAGAATGGGCAATTTCATTCACGAGTATGAAATATGTTGTCATATAGGAGGTCAGGAGTAGCTCTGTGGTAAAGCTATTGGACCACTGTTTGGTAGGTCCCAGGTTCAAACCCCCATGAAAACCAATTTGCCACTGTTAGGCCTTTGAGCAAGACCAGTAACCCTCAACTGCTCAGATGTATGATGAGATAAAAATGTAAGTCACTCTGGATAAGGGCCAGAAGTCTAAATGACAAGGTAGGTGTTATAACAAAAGTTGCTGTACTGCATGTAGAAATAATAGCCTGTTTCCCACTGAGCACCAACATGCCAGAATATGCCTATTAAAATGTCTTTTTTTTAATGTTAAAAAAACATGCACTCTATATTGTAGAAAATTTGGCAGCATCGTTATCAATATGTTTTCAACAATAATATATTTGCTGCATATTGAAGCTAGTTTGATTTCAGGTACATTTTGGCCAGATGGAATTTCAGTAGCCCTCCTACCTTCTCAATAATGTATGATAATCCTGAAACTCTACACATTGTCTCAGGTTTCTCAAAGCCAGCGGGGTTTGTGAGTTGAGAGATAAAGAGAGAGAGAGAGAGAGAGAGAGAGAGAAACAGAGAGGATGTGTGTGGGGGGGGGGAGGACGAGATGGGGGGTGGGGGTGGGGGGGTGGATTGGGTGTCCAAAACTAGAAAGGTTTTAATAAATTATTTGAACTCAGGTGTGGCTTGGATATTTGTCTACCATACGTGTAGCTGCAGGTGGTTTGGATGGTCTAGTAAATGTAGGCTGATCTTCAAGTATTCTCCAAGCATCTGTAGTCTGCAGATCTGTTATTACTATTTCCCGTGGTTTGTGGTACTATGGGGATTCACCTGGAAAGAGCTCAGATTTTTTGCATACTGCTAGTTCTGACACAAGGTAAGGAACAAACTGTGGTGTGTCATAGTCTCTTTTATTAAAAGGTCTGATAAATGTTGGGTGGCATGGCAACAGAAGAGCCCCAGATATTCTGCTGGGATAGAGTGCGATAACTTCATTTTCTCTTTGGTGGCCTGAGGTAGTTTAACTGAGATATAGTTCTAAAGAAATCAATTCTCTTGTTGGTTTTAGTCTTAAATCTAAGTACTTAGACATTGAAAACATCAAAGAATAAGCTTTTAAAAGGATCTAGTGATGATAATTACACCTAAATACTTTTAACTTTCCATTAAAGCAGATCATGGAAAATCTCTTTGTTCTTTGATTACTGACATCAAACATGGCAATTTAAACTTTTAATTATGTACTGCTTCTATATTTAGGAGATAGCAATTTGATTACGAGACTACTGACAAACCTCTAAACCTGTCTTTTCTTTCCCATACATGTGTGATGCATATGAACATGGATGTGGATCATTAGGACTGGAGATTCCTGACCCTGATCACATCGACTATATCAGACAACAAGCACAGGCTGTGATAAACAGCACTGTATCACTGCACTGTGGGTCCTCCATGCCAACCCTCTTTATTTGGGTATTCTCAAAGATGGGCTCTGATAACAACGAGGCCCTTGCCTACAACTATGGCCTTGGCCCCAAGACACTTCCACTGGCCAACTCTCTAGGTGACCCCTACCTTGCTGCCAACACATCTAGCCTTCTAATAATGAGGATACAGGCTGAAGCAGAAGGGATTTACATATGCCAGGCTCTTTATGACACAGATAAAGGGCCAAGAGTTACATTCTACTATACCAATTTGAGCCTTCAAGGGCAGAAAAACACAGGCAAAGGGTCGAACGTGTGAGGAATGTCACATGCTTCTTATATAATGTGACAAAAAAACAAAACAGCAATATGTTATTATTCACCATATGGATCTCTTTGTGTCTTATTCAACACCAGTGGATGTTTGCAAAGTGAATAGCTTTTTTTTTCTCTTTTCAACGTTTTGCTTAAACAATCAGGGCTGCCAGATATTTTTTTTTATCTTGTTAGTCTGATGTGTGAAACTTTTAGTGAAATTAATGCAGACTTCATTGATGTACATACTGATGATTGTAGTCCTTGATGGTAGGGCATATGAGTCACTAGTGGGCCAGATGGAAATACTGTACTTCCCCAACGTGACACAGGGTAGAGCGGACCCAGAAGTGAGAGATGCATTAGCAAACAATTCTGAGAACAGTTTAGAATCACAGAACTGTTTCAATCCACTGAACAATATCTGTTTCTAAAATTTGTCCAAGCAGATGCACCCTGCCTGGCATCAAGGATCAAGGGGGACAAGTTATTTTAACAGATTAAGGATTTAGAATTAGTCATGAGCGTTAACGTTTATGGAATTGTCAATAAATAGAGTGGCGGAAAAATAGATAAAATGAAAAAAAAATTATTGAACGTGATAGGTGAGTGATAGGTTGCCTATTAAGGGTCATAGGTGGCTCAGTGGTTGGGGGTGTGGGCTACTGATTAGAAGGTTGCGGACTTAAATCCCAGCATTATAAATGTTAAGTGGCTACTTTTTTGCCCTTGTGCAAAACTTCTAAAACTCCTTGTTCCAGAGATATTGTATTATTGGTGACCTTCTGCTCTTACCCCCCCCCCCCCCCCTTTAAAAAAAAAAAAAAAAAAAATGCAACCTGTACAATAATTACAAATAATTTTTTTTTTGTATGTTACCTGTATATGTGACAATAAAGACTTTTATCCTTCTTGTAATTATACAGCATACGTGATGGTGACTGCAGAATTATTGCCTCTCTTCGGGGGAAATGGGAAGCAATTTGTCATGCAGCAACGTCAGAGATGAGTGTGAATACATAACTTGGAGATTTATTTCAAATCTAAAAATCCAAAGAACATGATAAAAAACAAAAAATTGAGTCATAAAATGCAAGACTTGTGAGTTCAGGTATGAGCACACTGAGCATTACTACACAACTGGCAAAGTCTCCAAACTCTTATATATAGGGTTGGACTGTAATAGGAAACAGGTGTGAGTATGAGCCCAATGCAGCGCTCCCATCGGCTAGAAGTTCCCTGCGAAGTGGACTGCACAGGGAATTTAACCATCTTAAATAGGATTCCAAACCATAGGGAGTGAAACCACTCAGTTCAAAGGGAACTGTAAACAGTGTGGGGAAAAAAATATAAACAATGTTTCACTTTGTGGTCAAGCAAAATTACCCATCAGTCACTGCATCTTGCTGGAGTTTAAAAACACATGGCTCTTGCATGAGACCTGACATTAATGTTATGCACCACAGCTTATCAGGGACAATGTAATAATAATATAATATAATATAATATAATATAATATAATATAATATAATATAATATAATATAATATAATATAATATAATATAATATAATATAATATAATATAATATAATATAATATAATAATTATATTATACAGACTAGTAATTAATAAATAAATATATATATATACACTACCGTTCAAAGGTTTTAGAACACTCTCTAACTCCATGATGGTTCCTGATTTTGATTTCTTTCTACATTGTAAAGGAATGCTGAAGGCGTCCAAAAATGCATTAATCTTCTTTAATCTTCATCTAAACAGTTAATAGTGAGATGTTTCTGCTACATGTGTTCTGTAAAGACTTCATAACGCCTCTAATCTGAGGTGTTGTTAATTGGTCATTTTTCAGTCTGATAACTCTAAATGAACTTCTCGTCTGGGGCAGAGGTAGGTTTTGGTCTCGCCCTCCTAGGATGGCCTTCATGAGAGCCAGTTTCATTATGGTGCTTGACGAATTTTGCAAATCACTTGACAATACTGTTCTTGCAAGTCTACTACTACAGAAAGGCTGATCTCTGTGTCTTAAAATAACAACTAACTGTTGTTTTTCTTGTTGTTACGTAATTACCTAATTCCATATGTTATTTTATAGTTTTGAAATCCCCAGTATTGTTGGAGAATGTAGAAAATAAATCACTAAACAAAAACTAAGAAATTTGCAATAAAAATAATAATAATAATAATTACATACTATAACATACTATATACATACATACTATACCATACTATAATCACATACCAAACAACTCTGGAGGAAATGATCATGTTATATTTTGCATAATATACACCCTCTTTTTACCTTTTACTGTGAAAATGTATTGCTTGGATTCACTAATTTTGACAAGCATGCTTGTTCTCAATTTTATCTAATTAATCGACTTTGTACAAATTCTAGTTTTGTCGAAAGTTTATATGCACTAATACATTTTTACAGATTTAAAAGGTCAATTCTTTTGGCCTTGATGTCTTTCTTAACCTTTATATCATCTACATAGATGATTGTAGCAACACAAACAGCTATTACAACTTATAGTAATACAATATAATGTGTTTGTATGATTACTGTCATGTTTATTTACTTAATGTATGTTTTTTCAGTTTTATCAAATCCTTTGGTGTATTTGCATATTTATTATTTCTCAAGCTGTGTATTGTACAGTAGGTCACTCATATTTTATACTTCTAATTTTGAAATAAACTAAAGAAAAAAAAGATGTCCACATTAGTGACACTGCAAATTTTCCAAGGAAGCTCCCTTATCCAAAATTCCCTGCACAGGAAGCACAAGTGCACAGGAGTACACTTAGAAGTGGAATGGAACACAGCATGAATGTGCTTGTGAAGTGCTCCTTTAGGGATCGATAAACTCTTCAAAATAATAAGATTTCCTGCATAGCATTAAGACAGCAATTGCTGTTAAGAACAGTTGACATTTAAGTTTCTATTACTGAACAGATAATAACTTTAGTTTGATATAAGAAACTTAAAGTTAAAATGTTCAGAATCAAGTTTCATGATTTTTACTGACCATAATTCTTCCAAAAAGTTGACGATTCAGCACTATTCTGAGTTTTAGGGTTCCTAACCCAGTTCCACCAATTTCAAATCTCCTTGCTAGATGTACTGTAGCTCAATAATTTGTCCTTCCTAAGCTAAGAATTTTCCTTTAATGTTAAATTGTAGAAAATAATACATGTCTGTGCTATACCCAGCAGTGAAAGAATACATGTGGTAGAATGACTTCTTGCAGATAAACAGCTTAAAATCTAAGGCCAATCATGCTCTTCCCAGAGAAGTTTGCAGAAGAATGGTAGCAGGAAAACAGAAGATGGTGGTAACAGGTCCTGTCAAAAAGCAGGTGAAGAATTTGGGGGACCGACAATAGGTGCACTTGTTCTCATGATACCCTTAATAAGACTTTGGAGCTCAGACCAGGTGAGAGTTAAACAAAGATGAGAGACGAATGAAGCAAAAATGCATTATTGAAATACATGGGCTGTACTATCAATGTAATTTATATATACAGTGGTGTGAAAAACTATTTGCCCCCTTCCTGATTTCTTATTCTTTTGCATGTTTGTCACACAAAATGTTTCTGATCATCAAACACATTTAACTATTAGTCAAAGATAACACAAGTAAACACAAAATGCAGTTTTTAAATGATGGTTTTTATTATTTAGGGAGAAAAAAAATCCAAACCTACATGGCCCTGTGTGAAAAAGTAATTGCCCCCTGAACCTTAGGGCCACCCTCAGCAGCAATAACTGCAATCAAGCGTTTGCGATAACTTGCAAAGAGTCTTTAACAGAGCTCTGGAGGAATTTTGGCCCACTCATCTTCGCAGAATTGTTGTAATTCAGCTTTATTTGAGGGTTTTCTAGCATGAACCGCCTTTTTAAGGTCATGCCACAACATCTCAATAGGATTCAGGTCAGGACTTTGACTAGGCCACTCCAAAGTCTTCATTTTGTTTTTCTTCAGCCATTCAGAGGTGGATTTGCTGGTGTGTTTTGGGTCATTGTCCTGCTGCAGCACCCAAGATCGCTTCAGCTTGAATTGACGAACAGATGGCCGGACATTCTCCTTCAGGATTTTTTGGTAGACAGTAGAATTCATGGTTCCATCTATCACAGCAAGCCTTCCAGGTCCTGAAGCAGCAAAACAACCCAAGACCATCACACTACCACCACCATATTTTACTGTTGGTATGGTGTTCTTTTTCTGAAATGCTGTGTTACTTTTACGCCAGATGTAACGGGACACGCACCTTCCAAAAAGTTTAACTTTTGTCTCGTCTGTCCACAAGGTATTTTCCCAAAAGTCTTGGCAATCATTGAGATGTTTTTTAGCAAAATTGAGACGAGCCTTGTTGTTCTTTTTGCTTAAAAGTGGTTTGCGCCTTGGAAATCTGCCATGCAGGCCGTTTTTGCCCAGTCTCTTTCTTATGGTGGAGTCGTGAACACTGACCTTAATTGAGGCCTGCAGTTCTTTAGATGTTGTCCTGGGGTCTCTTGTGGCCTCTCGGATGAGTTGTCTCTGCGCTCTTGGGGTAATTTTGGTCGGTCGGCCACTCCTGGGAAGGTTCACCACTGTTCCATGTTTTTGCCATTTGTGGATGATGGCTCTTACTGTGGTTCGCTGGAGTGACAAAGCTTTAGAAATGGCTTTATAACCTTTACCAGCCTGATAGATCTCAATTACTTTTGTTCTCATTTGTTCCTGAATTTCTTTGGATCTTGGCATGATGTCTAGCTTTTGGTCTACTTCTCTGTGTCAGGTAGCTCCTATTTAAGTGATTTCTTGATTGAAACAGATGTGGCAGTAATCCGGCCTGGGGGTGACTACAGAAATTGAACTCAGGTGTGATAAACCACAGTTAAGTTATTTTTTAACAAGGGGGGCAATCACTTTTTCACACAGGGCCATGTAGATTTGGAGTTTTTCTTCTCCCTTAATAACGTAAACCTTCATTTAAAAACTGCATTTTGTGTTCAAGTATGTTATCTTTGACTAATAGTTAACGGTTTTTGATGAGCAGAAACATTTAAGTGTGACAAACATGCAAAAGAATAAGAAATCAGGAAGGGGGCAAATAGTTTTTCACACCACTGTATGGTGATAACTAAATCACATAAAATGTTATGTGAAAAACTTTTTTCCAGCTTTTAATTCTTTCTGTTTTTGTATTTTTTTAAAAATCATTAAAAAAAAAATCTGATTGTAGCAGGTCTCAGTATTAAGTAAATAAACTCCACATGGCTTTTCACCAGCAGGTGTGCCAGGAGAAAGCCTCCTAAAGTGGAATAGTTTGGCCTTAATGCCCAGTGCCATGTTTCATAAAACCAAACAGCAATTCAACAGAAACCCCTCATACTCACTGTCCAGCATGGGGGTGGAGGGTTGATAAATAAGGCTTGTTTTGTAGCTACAGGGCCTGGGCAGGTTGTAGTCATTCAGTTGACCATAAACTCCTCTGTACAGTACATTTGTTTTCAGATGAACAGTGCTGTTCATGTGCAAAAAGATTTGAAGTAATATTTTGATTTGTCCACCTGTTTGGATTCTGGCTCTTGTTCTTCAACAGATGCCTGTATGACTTTATAGTCCAGACAGTTTAACCTCAAGCCAGAATCTTGCACCAAAAAACATACAAAACCGCCTCAGAATGTCTTGGCCTGAACTATAAATGACCACAGACTGGCAGATGCAAGCTAACAACCGCTCTCTCCAAACAAACAGTAGAAGGAAGTTATCATCAAAATGGTGGTCTAGGAGTCCTAATTGCCAGTGGACACATGCTTGGCCCTGCAAGACTGTAAATCACCTTGCTGTTGGCATTCATGCATGCAAATCCATGAGGTACTAAGCACCATTTCTGTCTCTTTAGAAGACTTCCGAAATCGTACCTTTTATAATAACACTCTAGCTTACTGAACTATTAAGTGTTCACAAATGTTCAGTCTTTTTTTTAAAAGCAATGTCAAAGTTTCGTACAGACCAAATTTGACATTTATATACGCTTTGGTGGAAGCTATTAAAATATTTTTTTCCCAAACCCCAGATTTCCTGTTAACAATCTAGTTTTGGCAAGTCAGTTAGGATATCAATTTTTTTGCATGACAATTTTTCCAACAATTGTTGACAGACAGATCATTTCACTCATAATTCACGATACCACAATTCTAAGTGGGTTAAAAAAATTACATACACTTAGTGGACTGGTCCTTTAAACAGCTTGAAAGAAGAAGAAAAAAAAACGGTTATGTCTTTAGAAACTTCTGACAGGCTAGTTGATATGATGGGGTGTGTACCTTTGGGCGTCGTCAGTCAAGACATCAAAGAAAAAAACAAGAAAAAAAAAACATGCCTGGTTCAGCCAACAATTTCCAAATTCCTGTAGGTAGCACCTTGTACCAGCAATACTATAAACTTTTAAACTCCCTTAGATGATGCAGCCATCATACCTCTTAGAAAGAATACACATACTTCGGTACAAAAAGTACATCTCAATCCCAGAACACCAGCAAAGCACATTGTGAAGACAGTGTTGAAAACAGGTACATAAATATCCATATCCACAGTAAAATGAGACTGACATTGATGCAACCTGAAAAGCTGGTCAGCAAGGATGAAGTGATGTGCTCCAAAACCACAAAAAACAACAATAACAACAACAACAACAAGCCTGACTATGATTTGCAGCTGCACATGGGGACAAAGATCTTACTTTATGGACGAATATCCTATTATCTGATAAAACAAAACTGAACTGTTTGGTCATAACGACCATCATTGTGTGGAGTGAAAAGTGGGAAGCTGGCAAGCTGAAGGACACCATACCAAACGTGGGTGGCATCATCATGTCGTGGGGTTGCTTTGCTCCAGGAGAGACTGGTACACTTTACAAAATAGATGGCATCATGAGAAAGAACAATTATGTGGACATTAAAGCAATATCTCAAGACATCAGTCAGGAAGTTAAAGCTTGGTCACAAACGTGTATTCTAATGGGCAATGACCTAATGGGCAAAGCACACATCCGAAGTTGTGGCAAAGTGGCCTAAAGACAATAAAGTTGAGGTATTAGTGTCGCAAGAAAATGTGTGGGCAGGACTGAAAAAGCATGTGCTAATAGAAAAGCCATGTAAAGCTAAAATTCCAGCAAATTATTGTAAGAAGCTGGTGGCACGCTATCCAAAACGTTTGACTCGAGGTTAACAATTTAAGCAACTAACAAAGTGTTTAAAAACTTTAGACCCACTCGGAGTGTGATGAAAGAAATAAACGCTGAAATACATCTTTCTTTCTACTATTATCCTGACATTTCACATTCTTAAAATAAGTGGTTGATCCTAATTAACTTTTAACAGGGAATAAGGATTAAATGTCCTGAATTGTATAAAACTGGGTTAAAATATACTTGGCTAAAGTGTTAACCGCTGACTTGTATTTACAATGATGTTCCGAATTGTTTTCTCGAATCAAAAAGCACTCCATAAATTTGCTTTAACCAGCGCTCATGTATTGACTGTCTGTATAGACCAGTAAAAATCCTTATATTCTTTGAGGAGTTGTCACCAACACAGACCACATCTTTAACTGAGAGACTCTACAATCACACAAAACAGCTAGTTTGCCACAATGGACCCAAAAGGTCAAATGTCATCCAGGCTCCCTGTTGGTTTAGTAGGAACAAAGGGCTAGAGAGAACTTAAGGGAGGAGCAAATGTATAAATAAAGCATTCAGGAAGACTTAGAGATCAATCAACAGGGCTACTGCTGACTTGTAAGATGTCTGTAAACTGCTTAAAAACAAAAAAATATCTGATAAACGATGTCCGGCTAGGATGTTCTGGGAATAAGGCATCTTTCCTGAAATCTTGATTTCATTTATATGTGTTGGTGAAAATATGCTTTAGGATCAGTGATGGTGAATAAAATAAATTCCTTGCTTCTCAGAGACTGAAAACAGACAGACTCAGACACACACACACAAAGAGAAGCAGGACACACTCTCTAAGATATCTTCTTTATATTATTACACAGCTTTATATATACAATGGCTGAACTCCACCCTGTGTGGAATGTGACGAAAACTAAAAAATGACAAAAAAATAAAAAATAAAATGTATTTCATCCAAAAAGCATAAATAATATAAACGACTAACTTTTTTTTCTTAAAACAGATACATTCATATGAAAGAATATTTTACTATTACAAAAAATAAATAAGCCATCTAAAAAGATTTTCTTTTATTTAAAGTCCTTCGCACAGATGGGAAAAAAAAAAAAGAAACAGCACTTCCAAAAACCATGCTTCGACGCCTACAAACTTTTTCCTCATTCCTCGCTCATTCACACGTAGCACAGTAGTGTCCTTCAGGTGAAGTCTGAGCATTTCCTTTCGGCGCTGGCTGTTTCTTTTTCACTGAATATGTTTAAACGTTTCTTCATTGTTTGCGGTTCATAAGTAGGTACGCATGTATGAGATGCGTATGTATGTGAAGATGCATGTTATTGTGTGTGTGTGCATGCGTGTGTTGACTGCTGCTGTGTGTCTGTGAGTTCAGATCTCCTGTGCAGTAGGATGGATAAGGTCTCCATTTAGACTTGAAGTGGAGATCCATATGGTTTTCTCTCTACAGTCCAAATCAGATAGGTCCAGCCTCTCCAAACACATCAGTGGCTCATCAGAGTTCACACACTGTGCTGAGTCTGTATCATCATATGCACAAAATAAAGGTGCACAGCAGACAAGGGGAGACAAGCAGAAGACAATTAGCGTTAGCAAATTCTACAGTGATTAAAAAAATTATAAAAAGTACATTTCAGTAAGCAATTTACAGTCCGGGATTTACTGATATGTCAAAGGCAACAATCTGTTAGATACACTTTACATACACTATATGGCCAAATGTATGTGGACACCTGACCGTAACACCCATATATAGCCTTTTATAATCTCCTGCCACATTAAAAATGTTGCACACCATAAAGACATGGTTTGTCAAGGTATGGTGGATGTGGCCTGCACACAGTAGCCTTATGAGTCTTATGGGAAATTACTCCACAAGACCTCTGGGGTGTGCGTTGGTCTGGCACCAAGATATTGGCCGCACATCTTTGCTGCTCCTTGCATCATTAGTGCTCAATCGAATTGGGATCTGGGGTAAAAAAAGAAGGCCTTGGGCTCATGGCGTGCCAGGCTCCACGCCTGGTGTTTTATGATACACTGGGTCCTGACGTGCCTTTCTGCTGGCCACTGCTGACTTTTTTTGGAGAGTTAAGTCGCACTGGCTTTTCTGTGAGATCAGGCCGGACTGGCTGGCCCATGATCCTTCCATCAGTTTACTGATATATAATTGATAATCAATATTAATGTAATGTGGTGGTAATGTTATGACTGCTTGGTGTAGGTATGATAGTCAAGATGTCCACAATGGACTTTTGGCCATTTAATGCAGCTAAAACATACGCATAATAACTACTGCTTTAGATTTTTGTTTTACAAATAAAAAAGCTGATGATCTAGAAAACTACTTTAGTGGCTCACCTTTGCTAAAAATGATCCCTTGCACTTCTTGTTCAGTTCCACTCTGAGAACTCCGGGATGATGTTGAGTCTGAGTTAACCTGCATCTGTTCTCTGATTCCATCTGCCCTCTCGCAATTCCCCTGGGGTTCTGGGCAGTCATTACCATGGCACAGGAGTGAGCCATGGTTTAAAGGCAGCATCTCAAGACCATCAAGCTGGCAAGGTACCAGGTGGTGCTTTAAGCCACCTGTGAAATTGCCATTGGCTTTCGTGTAACACCTAGTCATAAACACAGAAGTGGTTTTGGTCATCCAGGCTGTTAAAATATCACAGAGTTAATTCCTTAATTCAATGGGCTTCTAGTCTGTCTCAGCTCCTGGATGCATTTTATCAAACCCAAGCCCTGTTTGTCCGTGCTGAGTGATAAAACTTTATCCACCTTCTTTTCACACACGAATACATGCACATGTGTAAACCCGAAAATATATAAATACACACACAGAAACAATGAGAAATTATTCTAAGTAAACAGAATCACACACGCATGCATAGCTAACTCTGAATGACTTCTGCTCTTATCAGTTCCATTCACTTAAGCACTCCCCACTGACTTGTGGGACATTGAGAAGTAAACATTGCTGTCATTAAGGGAGTTGCATGGCTGCACGCCGAATAAACTGTTAGTGCTACACACACTAGAACAGATAAACAAGCCCCACTGATGGACGTATGCCACAGAGTGTGTGTATGCCTGGACCAGAAAGAACTCTTCAGACCCAGATGATTGGCATGTAGACAGAAAGAGCACTTTCTCCATAAGTGGTTTTCTCTCACCTGTTGTTGTTACAGAAGTTCTGGCAGTTCATGCAGTCAGAAGAGTCCGTCTGGGGTACAGATGTGTACAAGCCTTCTCGCTGCCACAGCAAAAGTACAGCTAGTTAGATATCTTCCCTTTGATTTAATGGTTTAGTAAAATGTATGGAGAAATACATCTGGCTGTAGTTCAGTGACTCTATTTCAAAAATATTTTTTTCAAATTCACTTAGACATCTAATTTAAAATCTCACTCATGATCAGGTGTCAATCATTAATTGTTAACAATTGTGGTAAAGGGTAATAAACATTGATCTTTGTGGGATACCTCGATATAGAATTCAGGTGACATGAACCCATACAATGTGCACATATGCAACATTTTGATGTTATTAGCCAATGGCAGGTGTTTTGTCATGCCAAAATAAGATTGAGGTTATGCAACCACTGTTGCCTAAACAACAGAAATGCGCATTTTTATTACTATCCAAATGTAAACTTACAAATTCAGAATGGTGCCAATGTATTTCACAAATAAGCCAGTGTTGTGTGACGCCAGTGAGAGAAGACAAGACTTGGACTTTGATTCAGATGTTGTTTACAATCGAACGAACAAGACGGCAACCAGAATTAGACAGAAGTATTTTTTCTGCTTCTCTTCTGATTATTTCTGTTATTCAAAAGACTGCTCAGAAGAAGCAGAGGAGAATCAGAGGAAACTCCAATGTCCGCTCTAATCAACAAAATGTGACTAAATATTAAAGTCTATTCATTTATAACATAAGAATTTTGAGCTTGCAAAGGGCTGGTAGCTGAGTGCTGAGCAACAGAGAGCTGTGTGTGTCAGTGGGTGTGCATGCCTGCACATCTTAAAGCATATGCGCATGTTGTGCCAAGCCTGCATTCCCATTTCCCTACTCTCTGACCAAGAGAGTGTCACAGAGCATATGAGTACAGTGGAACCTCGGATTGCGAGTAATGCGGTTTTAATAAATTTTGACTTGGAAAACGAACAAGTCTTGGTTTACGAGTACCGAGTATCATGTACCACGCATGCGCTTCTTGTTTTGACGCTGACTGTCACGTGATTACAACTGAGCCAATAGTTTTTCTCTCTCTTGTGCTGCGAAATTGTTGGTAATCGTCTCCCCTGATGGGTCTTAGTGCTCGTCTCTAACTGGTATAATCAACATCTGTTTGATTAAACCACGTGTGTGCACGTAAAACATATTTTGTTTTGTGTCTGTATGCGTGTGTGTACAGCACGTGTGAAAAGCAAAAGCAAGTCGCATTAGAGAGGTTAAATATCCATTTTCTCTCTCTGTATCAGCCTGCTCTTTGAGTGTGTGCGCGTGCGTCATTGGACAAATTAGCTTTCAATCCAGTAATTTGAAAGGTGAGGCTTTTAATCTCAAATTGATGCCTTAAACTTTTAGTCATATTCCTTAAAACAGCACTGAACAATCTTTGCAGTGTGGAAGGAAGCATTAAGAGGCAGCTTTCATTAAGGAATAGTTGCTATTAAGTGGTGCATGTGATCTGCAAAGAAATCTTATTAGGTCGACAGGGGTCAGCATTGGTACTTTAAATGGTTTGCATCTACACAGCCCAACACATCTAGCTGTGATGCACTGAGTGTTCTGACACGTTTCTATCAGAGCCAGCATAAACTTTTTTTCAGAGATCTGGGCTGCAGTAGCTCTTCTATAGAAATGGAACAGACATACTAGCCATTGATGTGTATCAATTAGCCTTGGGGCTCATGATCCTGTTGCAGGTTAACCAGTTGTCTCTATTGGTACAATTTGTTTAAGGTAATAACCACTGAGTACCTGGAACACTCCACATAGAATTAGTCTGACCCAGTTGTCAGACATATTCCATCACAATTTGGCTTTGGATAAAGTCACTTAGATCCTTACGCCTGCTTATTCCAACACATTAACTTTGATAACTGACTGTTTTTTACTTGCTAAAATATTTTTTGTATTTACTTCACCTGTCAGTAGTTGTAATATTATGAATGAGTGGTGTATAAATCCATATAATTTGTCACTATATGGATAATGACTGGTATATAAACACACATAATCTGTACACTGGTTACAGCCAGACAGTTTATCTCAAACTACTTACACTGTGCATATGGTGAGGGTGTGCATGATCAAAGTCCATGGTGCTGTGGGGCAGAGGTATGTCATGCGTGTGGGAATGTCCCATACTGTAGTGAGGGCCTGAGCCATTCAGGAGTGTCAGACCATTCGGGAGTTTATGGTGGAGGTGATGGCAACTCTGCGGCATGACTGACCCATTGTTCTCGTAGCTACCATGCATGTTGCCATTGAGCTGGCTAGAGCCAGATAGAGTTGTGTACTCCAAAATGTGACCGTTCATCTCAGCAGGCTGGTACAGGTAACCAGGAGGGTTATACTCTGTAGAAAATAAGAGAAAGTTAGAAACAGATAGCTAGACACATTGAGAGAGCAGGTAAACATTGTTTGTTAGTGGTACTGTCCCGAGAAAAAAATGTGCAGAAATAGGTGAAGAACATATTAATATTCAGTTCTTTATAAACTGACTGGCTTCTTTGCCAACCTTGTTCTGTAAATAGGATATGTGGGCTTCTACTTTTACATGTACTTGAGAATGGATTGAGACTCACTGTGCATGGTGTGCTGCTGGCGGTTTCGCCAAAGGCACATGATGATGAAGACAATTAAGATGAGCACCATGACCCCCAAAATGCAGCCCACAATCAGGTACAAGACGCCACCTGCTGAAGAACCTGAATTAGGAGGATACACCACTGGTGGGGTGATGGGCCACTGGCTGGGAACACCATGAGGCTGACGTGCTGTATAAATCGAGAGAGACAGAGAGAGAGAGAAAGAGAGAGTGAGAGAAAGGGAGGAAGGAAGAATAGTTAATGATTATTCCAACTTACAGCAATACACCGTAAACCCGAATAAGTTGGCAAAACTCAAAAAATTTAAGTTTTTTTTAAGTAATGATGTTTCCAGTTTTAAGTAAATGGAACTATTGAGTTTATTGTAGTAATTTTTTCTTTTGTTGTTGCAAATTAAATAAATTGTTGTTGGTCTTTCGGCTGCTTCCGGCAATGGGTAGCTACAGCAGACAATCCAACCCGCACACAAGCTTGGCACAGGTTTTACGCCAGATGCACTTCCTGACACAACCCTTCCATTTTATCTAGACTTGGGGCAGGCACTTCATTCAGTTGTTGGGAATCGAACCCGGGCCTTTCGCATTGCAGGCGAAACCCCTACCACTGAGTGCCCTATTGCCCTGATGACGTCAGACACAAAATCGCTAGTCTGAAAGATTTTAAGTTGGCGGAACTTTAAGGTGACAGTTACTGTTACTTAAGTACTTAAAAGATACTTAAAATATAAAATTTGTTCAGCTAACTTGAAAAGTGTAATTTCTACAAACTCATAAATACCAAAAAGTTCTAAATACTCATAAAGGTCTATTAATTTGAACTAATTGTAATTATTTAAGTTAACAGTACTCAATATGTTTAATTACTTTGAGCATTAGGGTTTACTGTGTACAGATATCATAATGCTGTGCATGTCCCAATAATTTGTCAGCTCTTTTTTTTATATATTTTAAAGGTGAAGCTCAATCCTATCAAAAAAGAATAAAGGCATCATACCATATATAGCAGCCACTGACTTTTTTTTTTTTTTTTTTTAAAGGATATTAACAAAATATATCTTTATATCTGCAAACAGCATCACAGTTATTGTTACTAATTTATCAATGAGGTTCTTTCTACTATACTAGATATCTACTTCAATTAGCATCAATATTGAGCCACATTCTGCAGTTTCTTAAAAATCTCCATAACGTTAATAAAATAGCACTTTTTTAAACTCCAGTATTTTGGACACACAGATTTACTTCAAATAATGCACATATTATTAAGCATTTTACAGTCAGTTATACTGAAAGTATTAAAAAAAAAAAAAAAACACTGTATGCTAGCTAGCCATCAGAAGCTAAAAGGTAAATTTGCTAGCTTTGTGGTTTGTACACCTGCAATACACTGACTGGTTGCTTGGCAACCTGATTATATGAAAAGGTGATTATTTATTCATTTATCCTCTATACCGCTTTATTCTGTGTACAG
The DNA here is from genome assembly GCF_024256425.1 of Clarias gariepinus. NCBI lineage: Eukaryota > Metazoa > Chordata > Actinopteri > Siluriformes > Clariidae > Clarias > Clarias gariepinus. The sequence continues at coordinate 26,205,789 of NC_071106.1, read as the reverse complement.
GGTCATGGGGGCCTGAAGCATCTCCCAGAAGACTTAGGGCATGAGGTGAGGTACACCCTGAACAGTTATTATCCAGTTTGCTCTATGTTAAGCTGCTAAGACATATGCACTGTGCGTCTTTCTCTGTTTACCTGACAGAACCCAAGTTAATTTATCATAGCTAATTCCTTAGTTTCCTTTAATTAAAAAAAAAAAAAAAAAAAAGGTCTTCAGACTAAAAAAAGCTTTTTTTATTCAGCTGTGCAGTTTTAGTTAGCCTGAGCACAAATGTAGTCTCAAATTTCTGTTGTTGGCTGACAGGAGTAGAACATGACTTAGTCCTCTGCTAGTGACGCTGTATGCCTTAATGGTTCATTGTGTTGCAAATTCTGAGATGCTTTTTGCTTACCATGTTGTAAAGAGTGATTAAGGGGTTTCATCAGCCTTCCTGTGAGCTAGATTGAGGTCGGCCCTACTGTACATCTCTAACCTCTTTCAACAACAAGACACTTCTGCATGCCAAATCCCTTCTCACAGGAAGTTTTTATGTTCATTTTGTGCCACGATCAGAGTAAAAAAGATCAAAATTTTCCCTTTCCAGGTGTTTGTTGAGAAGATTAACGTTTGACACGTTCCTGCAAGATTTTATGCGCTGCATTGCTGCCACACAATTGGCTGACTCGATAACTGCATGAATGTGCAGGTGCGCAGTTATTTTGTTTAAGTAGCTGTATCCAAAAGCCATGATATTATAGTATTCTGTGTATATTTATACCATGTTTTTTTAAATCCTCAGCTGCAAAATAAAATGTAAGATAAAAAGAAACAAACACATGTTTATTAAAAAAAAACTGCACAGCAAGCGCCTTACAGGTTCAAAGCTTTGGGGTAATAACAGGTCATTGTGTGCATTGAGTCAGGTTTTGATTACCCCAGGCCTGTATTAATAACAGTCATTAGAAAATGACGTAATGGCAGTGAAGCACAATGTGTCCCATTGTCTCTGAGTCTAATAGACCATTGCTGTGTTCAGGTCTGTAATTACAGCAGTTGATTTTATAGCCTCCTGTAGTATGCTCAAGTATAATATTCCCATAACAGTGCAAATTTGCTCTCTCTCTCACACACACACACACACACACATGCACACACACCTCTTTCATACTTCCTCTTTCTCTCACCTTTAGTTTCACATATCATCACGTTACTGTAATCGCTTTCTCCAGCTTCATTGTAGCACTGCATCTTGATGTCATAGGATGTCTCAGGTTGGAGATGACCAATCATGTGCCAGCGTTTGATTCCTATGGGAGGGTAAAAAATTGGGGGAATGTTACCATGACATACTTACACGGCTCTGTCTCCCTTAAGTGTATTTCATTTACTATAAACCAGTGAAGTCCTCTCTCTCACTTTGCTTTTTTGCCATTTCTTACCCGCACACACACACACACACACACACACACACCCTCTCTAAACCCCCCTCTCTAAGCCACATGCTTTATTTCAGACAGATTCCCTATAAGGAAACTTTAATGTTTGATTTGGCTGGGCTTCAATACGCCCACTGCACTATGCACACAGTCTGATCTCACAGATGCACACTCTAAGTCAGCTCTTTAATCACAGATTGTGGGACAGAGTTTCATGACCATGCATTGAACAGGAACTTACAGCATGCAGAAATACACACATACAACATACCACAGCACCAAAAAAGCACAACAGTTAAAGTTTGTCCCCTGTGAAATTGAAAGAATTATATCTAAGATGGGAAGGTTTAGGAATCACTCTTAACATTCCTCTAACTATGGAAGCCCGTCTTGATGTTTTGAGTGTAGGGTTTCGGCCCATTAGAGAGGTAGCCATTTGTTTACAGCAAACAAATCTTTTAGCCTGGCTCATTAAGTCATACTGCAGGTTCACTGCACATCAATCAGCAGACATAGCGCACAGGATATCCCTTACCCTCACACCCCTAAACACAAAATACTAATGCTTTAACTCCAACATAAAAGCCCCTCCCAATTTATCACAGATGTACATGGAGCATGGAACAACATGTAACTTTAAATGTAATCGATTAACATGGAGCATGATTCAACTTGAAGGACAGCTGGTATACTGGATAAACGACTAAAAATAGTGTAGAAAAATGCCCTCATCATGAAGCATGAATCTTCCATACCATCAACTACATCTTTCTTATAATCGCCATCATTGTCACTGTCCGTAGGTCGATAGTAGATGTAGAAGCCCTGGATGGGGGTGTTGTTGTTACTGGAAGTGGTATACTATAGGAGAAAACCAGAGAGAGAGACACACAAGTCACCAAAATGAGGAATTATTTAGGTTCACTCTTCCAAATACAAATAGCACACTGAGTCTAAATAAACTATCACATAGAATAGCTAATATTCACAGCAAGGTTAACATACACTGTTTTGGGCGAAACCTTTTTTATGGCATTTTCAAAACTTCTCCAGGACTTCAGACTGAAGATCCTTTTAGTTGACTTCAGAGTCAACTAAAAACAAGTTTTTTGTTCCACCCATTCAGGGAAAGTGATCACTGAATGACATCACTGAATGACACCATTATAAACATGTACCTTGAGTAAAGGAACCAGATGTTATGGTCTTGTAGTCATGCTTTGGATATGGATATACCTTTCTACAGATATTTGTGCTGCTTCTCTCCTTTTCAGAAAGTTGCACGGTTTACTTCCCATCTGGTTTAATAATAGTGAGCTGGATGACCTATTAATCACAGTCGACCATCTGTTCTAGCCATCACCAGATAATCCTACCTTTAAGATCAACTATTTGACGATTTGATCAGAAAATCACATTGCTAGTATTTTAAGACATATTGCGATGCATAATTCAATATTTCACTATAAAATGTACAATTTTGTATTTAAACATATTTATCAGGCTAACACCAAATAATTGGACAAATGATCTCATAAAAAGGATATCTGCCAATATTGATTTAACATCTCAAAATTATTCAAATAAATAAATAAATACCCAGACTACTGACAAACTCTTAATTCTTAAATCCTATGTTTATATAGCCTGTAATCCTGTAATAAATTGCAGCCTTAAATAATTGCACGGGTCCATAGTGTAGTTTTGATTGTTATGTGATTAATTGTGCAACGCTTGTAAATTCTAAAGTAAAATGAATTGCCATTTATTGTGAATAAAAAGAAGTGATTCATGTGAGGCTGATCATCCACTAATTTAAAATATTATAAAAAGCCCTCAACTTATATACACACAGATTTTGTAAATAATTGTCTATTGACTTTTTTTAATATTATCCTTTTGTAGAAAGTTAAGTTGCTATGCTGGTGTAGGAGCTTCAGACACTCGATCTCTTTTAGTCTGAGAAAGGAGAAAACACTGTTTTTCTTTTAGGCTTTAAGTCTAACGGCAAAACCGGCCACAACATACCTGTGATATCGAAAGCATTTACCGAACAGATTTTTAACCATCATGTTTGGCTTACTGTATATTTAAGTAATCTGTGTAGTAAAGGTGACAGAAACATAATACCAACCCTCTGTTACATATATGCACCAGCACGCACACACACACACACACACACACACACACACACACACACACACACACACACACACACACACACACACACACACACACACACACACACACACCATATTACACACAGACTTGGATCCAATATGTTATAGCCTTGTCACAGAGAAACCCACAGAGGAAACCATATTCTCACTCATTAATTACTTTTGTCCTTTATTTCCCTAAAATGGAACACATTCTCCTTTTGTGTCTACATTCCTGCTCACTAGAACTGCACACGTGACACAGCCTCCTAATGTTTGACAAACACCTTCAGGTCATACCCACTTACAACCCCCCCTGAAAACACCCAGTCGAATTGAAGCAAACCCTGAAGTGTCATTTGGCAAAAATAAAGTAACACAGACAAGTCTGTTCCTATACATACGATTTCACACAGGTTTGGGTAAGTTTTTCCAAATTTTGTGCTGTTAACTCAGAACTGGGAAATGATACAGAAGGTCAGTGATTCCAGGCATGCAATAAATATATAGCAGTTACCGCCGCTGCCAATTCAGCTCACTGACAATACAAAGGATTTGGAATGCATAAGTGTTCTTGAGCTTTTTAACGTAATTCAAATGTCAAGCATACAACATCCACTTAAGCTTTCCAAACTATATGAATTTTTAACTGGTTATCCTGTAGGGAGTTCAGTTTTATAGCCATACTAATGAAATCATGCAGGGCAGAGTCTGTAGGCTTTCTGTGCCTAGCCTGCCAGGTGGGAAAACAGTACTGCTGGTACCATAGAGACAATACAAAGAAACACACGCTGCGCACACAAATAAAGGGGATAAATCTAACAAAAATAAAACTTGTTTATTTTGTAGTAAAAACAAGTGTGTCTGTACTTTCTCTACATGTTCCTGCTAGTGCAGTACTCACAGTCCATCGCACCATGATTTGCGTGTCACTAACAGCGTCAGTAGAAGAGATGTGAGGGCCGGCCACTGGTCGGTTGGACCCAGGTGGATTTATCGTCTCTATCTGGTATGGCCTGGAGGTAGCGCTGTGGGGACTCTCACCATAGGTGTTCATGGCGATGACACGGAAACGGTACGTGAAACCTGTGGAGGGAATAGTGATAACGCTTAACAAATCTACAATGGATTATGTCTGTATGTCTGGGAAGGTCTGTTATTCAGGCCCTTTGTAGCAGAGCTTGACTGACAGAGCAAAAACACAGATGGAGGACTGTATGTGACTGTTTCTCAAGAACCTTAAAGGTGCACGTTAAACAGCCCTTACTATTATTACATTATATTATACTAATAATTGCTTTTAAATACTGTAGATATTCAGCTGTTTAATTAGTTTAAATTGGTTAAATACAAATTCCCAGGAGGAATTCTTGGTTGACAATAATTCTAATAATGATAATAATAATAATAATAATAATAATAATAATAATACACATCCAAACATTGTTATTACATTCCAAAAAGAAAAAAAAAATTGCACCGAACTACCAGAATTTATTTAAAAAACTAAAATTGCATGACAATGGAATAGCGTTGAACCAATGCCCCTAATATAATGTTGAAAAAAACGATTTTAAAACAATATTAATACAAAATGTACAACTTGAGCAGCCTGAGATTTGAACTTCAGCCGCTACGATGAGAGCACTGCACGCACACCAGTGGAGCGCGAGGGGACATGCTGGTGACAATGTTACATTATACAGTAAAGTATCCAAAATTAAAACAAAACTCCTTCTTAACGTCTGAGATCTGCTCTGTGGAACTGATGTAATGTGATGAAACACTATATTAAATCACAGTACTTCAGAAGCTAAGATGCACTACAGAGTAATATTTGCGAAAAATAAATAAACATTTAGATCTAAGCATTTGGAAAATGCTCTTACCCAAAGCGACATACAAAAGTGCTTTAAAGTTTCCATCATTCAATATTTAAATAATAAAAAGATTGATATTAACATTACAATCGAAGTAAAACCACTCAACACTGTTGAGAAGTTTTTTGCTTGGACGTTGTGTAAATGTTATACAGAATATGTACACTTAACAGCATTAATTCTCCAAATAATGGTTAAAATGACATTGTGTTAGGTTATTCGTTCAACGGAATCTCAATGTCTTTATATCAAAGTTGATCTAACGTATGAGAACAACGTTGTCCCGAAGGGTGGATGTCATCACGCTATACATCTAATGTTAGAGTTCCTTCTGAGGTAGGTCAATCTCAGATGCCAATGCTGTAAAAGTTATTTGACTAAAAGCTTTATACAACTTATTTTTGTGCTTAAAGACGTCCCTGGCTACAAAAGGGCTAAGGCCTCGTGGTATGTTCTGCATATCCATATGAGAAAAAGATACACATGGTTTAACTGAATACCCTGGATAAGTGTTTGACTATGTATTGGCTTGCAGCTGTGGTTTGGGTCTATACATTTTTTTAAACCTTTTTTTTTTGTAAAATACAACTGTAGTTTAGTCATGGTGTATTTAAAGTCTATCCAATATCAATTTTAGTGTCTGTGATAACGAGAAATCATAATATTAAATATTTTATATAGCAGTAATTTGTTGTATATGTGTAGTGTATGTCTATATATTGCCTTTTTTCGTGACTTAACTTCTGTGAAGACATATTGGTAAATGCTAAAAGCTAAAACTATTTTCTTTAGCTTTAGACGCAGGCCAGTGTTTGATGTTGTGTGCTGCTATACCTGCTTCTAAGTTGCGCACTTCCACAGATAGCTTGAGAGGCGAGATGTTATCGTCAGCTATGATCCAAGCCGTGTTACGGCCCTTCCTGTACTCTACACGGAAAGCTGTGATTGGAGAACCGCCATTTGCCCGTGGTATCCACGTGACGTAAACGGAATTCTCTGATGCCGTAGAGATGGTTGGACGATCCGGGGCCTCAGGAACTGTAAAACAAAACAGAAATGTAAGTAAATCAAACACTGTGAACATGATTATTCTAGTTTTTAGACTGAACGTGATAAATGGCCATGTTTCCTATAAAGTAGAAACGTTTGGCCACTCATCTTTTGAAGAGGATCAAATACACACAGAGAGAAAAAAGAAGCTAAAGAAAAAATAAACAGAAACACACAACATAGACAAACCACATGCCAGAGTGGAGCATGTACTTACTGAATGGGCTCTGGGCCATAGACATAGACAGAGGCAAGCAAAGAGAGAGAGAGAGCCAAAGAGGAGAGAGGGTTAGTAAAATTGATAATTTATTGTGTAAGGCCTACATTAATGTCCAATCATAGACACAAACATATCCACACACCCATACATGCTTACATACTCTAATAACTATCTAAACCATGCATTCTCACTTACAATCAGTTGCACAGTATGTGAATTGTTTCATTTCACTCTGTTCAACTAATCAGACTTATTCATCTTTACAGATTACCTCTGTCATGGATGACTACTCCATAGTGCGTATTGGTGGTTTTTTCTTCAGGGGCTTTCTCAGGCAAAGACACAAATGGGGCCTTGGACGGATTCTTACTGGAGGGGGGGTTCTTCTCTAAACATCACAGAGGAGAGAAAAGTGAGAAAAGAAAAGGAGAAGGCAAGAAGAAAGAAGCAGAGAGAAGTGCTGGGAAGAGATCTGCAGTGATTTATAGTTGTGTTATTCCCTTTGTTGACAGCGGCTGCACTGTGCCAGTGTAGTCTATATGCTTCATTTAGCTTTCGAGACTGGCCACGCGTTACTGCACTAACTGTATTAAAAGGCTGTAAAGCAATAAATGCATGCAATAAAATAGTAACAATGCAAAGGTTCATATGAAGTTTATGGAGGAAAAAGCGAGACAGGTCTACCATCTGAATAAAAACAACAACAACAACAAGTATTGCTCCATATAGCATGCACAGGACAACATATATCTGCTGACTTTGATCATTTATCATTAAATAATATTGCAAAATTTAAACATTTATTATACAAACTTGTCTTCGTTGTTAAACAATCATTCTTCATCATTTTTTCATCAATATAATGTTAGAAAATCGCACAGCTATTAAAACAAAATGCCACATCAAGGATCCTGTTTTGACTCCCAGCAGCTCTGTAAGTTTTATAGCCCAGTGAACTTTTTCTGATCTTTCTGGGACGTAATAAAGCCAAAAACTAAAATAGTAGACGTCAACTGTAGCACAACAAACTTGGGTACATTTGGGAAAATGTTGGTTTGGAACATGTTTGAAGGCACACAACTTTTTGCATATTGCTTTGTGAGTCTATTCAACTACTCTTTTATGTTAACTACTAATTTATGTTAATTCAGCATTATTATTTTTTTATTATTAAGTTAATTTGGCTAAAATTTAGATAGCTGATACAGGTTAAGTTATCTATGTTCGATAAACAAAATATTCTTTCTTGTTAATGAACTTTTGAGAGACCACATTTAAGTATAATACATCAGTATTAACAAACAAGCATAAGTAACATTTCTATGTTAAGTGATGTCTTTTAGAACAAACAGGTGATTTATTCATATGATGTAGGTGGCAAAATGCTAAACTTTACTTTTGATATTAACACCAGGAGACTAGACTTTGGTTTTGTTTAAAAGTTTATTTTAATGTAATTTTGTTTAATTTATGGTTTAGTTAAGGGGCGGCACAGTGGCTTAGTGGTAATCCCCGGCCAGGTTTGATTCCCGGCCAGGTCCGATTCCCGCCTCCCCGTGCGGATGGATCTAGCATGTTCTTCCCGTGCTTGGTGGGTTTCCTCCCACAGTCCAAAGACACGCAGATCAGTTCCCAAATTGCCCATAGTGTGTGAATGAGTATGTGAGTGTGTATGTGTGTGCCCTGGACAGGGTGTACCCCGCATCGTGCCCTAAGTCTCCTGGGATAGGCTTCAGGCCCCCGCAACCCTGTATACAGGATAAAGCGGTATAGACGATGAGTGAGTGAGTGAGTTTAAGTAAAAAAGGAAGTTGTCAATGTGTGTTTAATGACAATTTAGTTAACCTTTAAATATGTGAATTAATACTTTTGGCAACTTCGTTAACATTGCTTACAGGTGTATTAATATGTAACTCATTTTTAATCTTAAATAATTAACCTGAACTGATACCTATATACTTTGACTTGGTAAACAATTGTCAGCACCGTGGTGACATTCCCATGGCTGTAAAGGTACAAAGTTTATTAGGTGCAGCAATGTTGCTAGGATTTTAACAGCTCAGTGTCAATGCTGGCTTTGAAACAGGCTACCAACCAGGCAAAAGCTAAGAGGAAAAAAAAAAGGGAGACAATGAATGAGTGAGTGTAATCCTCACCTTTTCCCGTTCGAAAGGTAAGCATGGCGGGCTGGCCCTCACCGGCACTGCTGCGTGCTACCATCAGCACCTCATACAGGCTGGAAGGCTCCAGGTCAGACAAGGGGAGGCTCCTTTCACTGCCTGGAACCCGTACTGTGTGCCAACTGCCCACCACGTTGCCCATCTCATCCACCTGCAGCAACATGCAAATCCACAGTGGCTTATGATTATCCATCAACATGCATCAACAGTTATCTCATACAAAGGAAATGGGAAGGTAAATACCATACAAAATAGACATGCTGATGCTATCTGCATTTCCGTTTGTCTTTTTCCAATCTTGCTCTAATTTAACCATGTTTTGCTGTGTGGAAGTGCCTGAACAGGTCTCTGAGTATTACTACTACTACTACTACTAATAATAATAATTTGTTTAATGTCATTTTGACACCATCTTTAGAGGTTTTGGTCAACAGCAAAAGCATGTCCTGTACACATTTTCCATATAAATAATGGAACAAACTAACATAATCACAAGCATTTCAAAAGAAAATTTTGCGAACCACACCAGCAAATAAAACGTTAATTACCTTGCGATATTTAACGAAGTAAGCGTTGATTGCTCTGCCCCAGTCTCGTCCTGGCCGCCACTCTAAATCATATTCATTAGGTCTATGTGTTTGTGGTGGACTGATAATGATCGGAGCCTCTGGAGTGGGCTTGTCACTGGCCGTCTCTGTGAATGAACCATTGGCATCACTACGAGCGTCCTCTGAGGGCAAGAACAGCCCCTCTCCATCACTCTGAATTGGATGGACAGTTGGTTGTGTGTCCACAGTAGCAGCAGTGGTGGAACTGTACTGAGGTTCTGTAAAAAAAAAATGTTGGGTATTATTAAAAATGTGTTTAATATCTAATGCTTTATGTCTTATTAGTATATCCAATAATCACACAGTATAAACAACATTATTTTAGCAGTTTTCCTTAATATTCTGTGCTTGAACAATAAAAGTCGAACTTAATAATATAACACAATAATGAGCACTATGTTGAATCTCTATATAGTGCTTTCAAATCCCACCCTGCAAAAAACAGAAATAATCTGAAAAGCTATTAACGGCACAAGAAAACCTTAGTGCAACAGGAGACCATGCTGGAAGCCTAAATGCGAATATGGCGCTGTTTCAATCTGTATTGTAAAAAGCAGTAGCCAGGAATCGAACAGCACTGCACAGTAATGCTTTGTTTATTATTTCTTATTCAACTGAATGCTAATCTGCAGCCAAAGTGGTCCACCTGGGAAATAACAAAGTGTTGGAAAGTTACTACATCTCATACATGTTTAAAAGCTCAAAGTTAAAACGTTATGGAAATGAGTGATGCCTTGAAACAGTGGGTGTCTATGTGAGTAGTGTGTGTAGTTAGATTAATAAATTCTGTCAAATTTATTTATACGCCAAACAGAGAAAAGAGCTAAATCTGTGTGGGAAAAAAGAACCATTCAGAGTTTTCATTGCATACGACATGATATCTCTGAATCTCTTATCAGACCTGCTTCTTCGTGCATGGCACTGGTTTTCTTTACCAAAAAAGCTGAAAAAGAAGATAGAGAAAAGGCCTGGCATAAAACAAGTGCATTGCCTTTCACCTGACTCATGTACACTACCAGAAACAGTCAGGGCCCTAAAGTAGCTCTACACTCATACCCTCCATCACAGGGCAGTAAATCACTGTGTTTTTACCCCTTTAGGTCCTCTCTGTGCAGCAAGTTTTTAACGCGCACAGACACATAATCATAGAATTCAAGCAGTTGAATGCATAGAGTACGGAAAATACAGACTTCATGCAATACCAGTATCTGCATCGTTAAACCGAAAGTGTGTGTGGTCCATACCCAAAATGTTTTTTTTTTATGTTAACCTTACCATATGCCCTGGCAACCTTACTACCTGAAAATACTGATGAAAAAAAGGACTGCTGAAAAGTCATTTTTTAAATTAAATTTTCTAACTGCAGAACAGAAACACACTCAGTTCCTTAACCAAAAGAGTAACGAGCTAACTGTGTTTCAAAGCAATAATATCTTTTCCAAATAAAGAAGCTGTCGTTTGTTCTTTAGAATAATAGCTACCTAGTAGTATTTTACCAAATTGACCTTACTATTTTTTAAATATCTTTTTTTTTTTTAAGTAAATCATTAAAAATATTATAAGTATAACATTATATTTCTGGAAAGTGTAACATTCCAGAAATATAATGACAATCTGCTATTTTTATTATCAGAATCTGCTATAAAGCTGGGACGTCTTTGCAGCTGTTTCTGCAAATCCAACTGGGATCCTGGCATGACATCTGAGGATACTTTCTTTTAATTACTGCTTAGAACGATCATTCAAGAATGTTGAAAGGGCATACATGCGTACATGAGCTTACAGACGTGTATGGTAGTCTCACTTTGACTTGACGGGTGAAAGAGAATGCCATATATATATATATATATATATATATATATATATATATATATATATATAAATTATTCAACTTACTCAAAACGTTTTGTGCATTTAGTCTGATTTCCACAAGTATTTTGTGGAATTTTAGCATCTTAAGATCACAGAAGTGTTACAGGTATTACATCGTAAAAAATAAACTCTTTCACAGATATCAAATATAAAAAATAAAAAAAAAGGTGGTAAGACTGGCAAAAAACAATTAAATGTGGTATTACTATAATAATGTCTGTTAAATTTCAGAAAAGTCATTAATTTACTTGGTTCAACCAGTGAAGCAAGAATTTCTATGTAAAACTGTGCAATTAGTAACTGTAATTATTGTAATGTATTGTAATGGTTTTCTCAGTTTCTACTTTGATTTTCTGTCTTTTAATGAAAAATTTTATGTTAAACATTTTTTTATTTTTTTAAGGTTTAAACACAATAATTTGGCCACATGTATAAAACCTTATAAACTACTTATAATTATGTCTTTAAAATATAAAATAATAATAATAATAATAATAATAATAATTATTATTATTATTATTATTATTATTATTTACAACGCTCATTTTGCAAACACTAAAAAAGAGTCATTTCAACTTGTTTTTTTGTAATGGTGAGTAACTAACAGTACGAACTGTATAATTTTTATTAATGCACCTGAGATTATCTGGATAGTGAAAAAAAATCTTCTGTGAAGCAGCAAGACAGGCAGGGGAAGTTTCCGAGACGTACAGTATATTTATCCTGTTTACTTTGTCCACTAGGAACGTAACCAAACATGAATACATTATTATTAATTACACATGCACCTGTCTCTGTTATGTGTAATAATTGGGAATGTTGAATGACCTTTAAACATAACCACTACGAGACCACCATGACATCTAACAGACAAATAAAATAGGAGTGTGAGAAAATGAGGGAGTTGACAGAGAAACCTGTGGGTGCACTGAATGTATTAGCCATTAGCAAGCCTTGATCTATTTGAATCTGTGCTCATCAGAAACCTCATGAATGTACTTTGAAGCCTAAATAAAATGAGTGGGCTGATCTTTGAGAGGGAGCGAGTGGCGGTGTGGACAGCTATAGCAGCGGCTCACATGGATCAGATGACCACAGGATGGGCCAAATTTCCTTAACATGGTGATTAACATAGAGTTAAAAATTTGTGACATTTAAATTTTCTTAGCTGAGGAACCGCCAGTTCATTTCTCACCTGTGCAAAGTTTCACATGATGTCCACAGGGAAAAAAAATCCTCTGACTGAAAATTGTAGTCAGTGCCTTTTTAAAGCGGCCCCTCAGTCAGCCGTGTGGTCACTTCCCATAGGGTTTCATGTAAAGCAGGTGGAGGCAGCTGGGTAAAAAACTGTTTGTTTACCTTTGAAAAAGCCTACATTCTACACTACTTGATCAAAGTCACGGTGTGCATTTAAATAAGCAAACACTTAAGAGCCTTTAAATTGCTAATTGCTGCAGAAATCAATATGATTTTTTTTATTCTAACTGATACAGTGAGTAGATTCTCATTTCTTAAACAATTTGAAAGATCTATCACATATTCACGGAAAAGATGTTAATGTGTTTAGGAAGATTCAAATTATTGACCTGAATGAAGCACAGATAACAACTAAGGAGGCTGATAAAATTACTGGAACTGGGTTAAGAATGGTCCAACACAATGTTAAACCTGGCAGGATAGTGGAAAAGTGTTACCCTTACAGAAGACATATAATCAGAAAAAAAAATAACGACTGAGAGCGATCAGAGATCACTTGAATGGTGAAGTTGCTTCGTAAAAAAGTTGACAGTAGAAATACCTATGTTAAATAGTTAAAGTAGGAGCATTTCCACAAGCATAAAATATTTACTAAAGAGGTGCTGGTGATGCTAGTTGTCTGTGTATTTTGAAGCAATACAACTTATTGGCATTTAAACCTTAAAAACCTTATTTTTCTAGTTTTAGTGAAAATACTGCACAGTTTTTTAAACAGCAGAACAGATGCACTAGGCGATGAACTATTACTTATATTTACATTTTTCGTGCAGCAATGATAGATCTTCCAGACAACTAACCATGCAACATTTTTCCTCCTCCGTAATCCACTCCTCCAGGATCTGAGATGAACAACTTTCATAAACAGTCATGATTTTAAGCCAATCTGCATTTTATCAAACCATATTCTCTTCGTCATTCAAGGCAGGACATTTAAGCTGCCAACCGTACAATTTGAAATCCGACAATGATCCGCAACCGACCCAAACCTTTATTCACAATTATATATAAATATTAGGGCTGCAACAACTAATCGATAAAATCGATAATTATCGATAATGAAATTCGTTGTCAACGAATGCGGTTATCGATTAGTTGGGCTGCTGACGTCACTAAAGACCGCGACCACAAGATGCACAAATACACACAGATACACAGCCGCTCGCGCAATGGATGTTACAGGAGCGTCTGCAGGATAAAGCGCGCGCCCCGAGTCCTCCAAGGTTTGATAGCAATTTACATTAAACGCATCTAAGAAGACGGTAACCTGCACGCTATGCAAGACCGAGCTTTCATGGCATGTCATGCACGAACACTTAAACAGAAAACGTGTTGGTGTTACGGATGGCGAAACGTCAGCAGGTTCGGTAAAAACTGTATCTCCATCGTGTAAAAGTTATATAGTTTAAGTGCTTTTGTTTAAACTGTTTGCTAACTTCGGGACAGTCGCGCGCTAGATCTGTTCACGGGCTACTCGCTAGCATCACACTGCGCAATCACCTCATGAGCAATAGTGATTAGTTAAATGAGTAGCTTAATTTACACAGTAGAATATAACATTTAGTAAATGTTGTGGTTTTCAGCGAATGCAAATAACAGTATATTTATGACTATTAGCTTTATGCATTTCTACAGTTTTTTTATAGTCTACTACAAAGTTAACTTGTAATTTACTGTGGTTTTACTTATGCATACATCATTTTATTATACAAAATTACATTATTTTAGCTGTTTATATCTTATTAACTGAATATATCAGTGTATTTTTTAAAGTGTATATATATATATATATATATATATATATATATATATATAGTATAGTATATATTTATACTGTATATATTATATTTTCATTTAAGGTGTTCATTTAAAATGTCAAAATTAAAGATTATTAAACTCTATATGTGGCTTTTGCATTTTTAAAAGTTTCTTTTTATACATAAATAATACCTGATTTATGTTTTTTTAAATAGTTATAAGCAAAATATCAAATTAAAGAAGTGGTTAGGCGTTATCCGATTAATCGATTAATCGAAAACATAATCGACCAACTAATCGATAATCAAAATAATCGTTAGTTGCAGCCCTAATAAATATATATACTATTTAATAAATAGTAAAAATCTATATAAATATACTATTTGTTGTACATATTTAGTTCGTTTTTAAATAGCTTGATTTAAAATATTGAAAACATGCAATTATTTAGCTGTTTATCTCTCATGGCTGACCTGCAGTGTCTTCACAGCCCACCAGGAGGCTGCAGCCTATACTTTGGGAAGCACTGCGACAGTTTAGGCTACAGGCTATATAGAAGTGCTGCACAGTTACTTGCATAAAAATCAAAATCGCAATTTGGCCATATGCAATTATTTAATCGCAAAAGGCTGCAATTTATTACAGGTAATATATGCATAGTCAGGAATTCATGCAGAATGTGTCAATAATTGAAGTATTTGTTTTACTGTTGTTAATAATTTTGAGGTGATGAATAAATATTGGCATCCACCCTCTGCGATCATTTGTGCCTTTATTTGCTGCTGGCCTGGATAAATACATTTGAATACAAAATGGTAAATTTGATAAGTAAATAACAGTTTAAATATCAATTGAGTTATCTGTCAAAATAATCCCAATGTCATTTTTTTAAATGTATCCTTTTTTCAACAAGAATCAACTCCTATGTATCGCGATGATATCGTATCGGGTGGTCCCTGGTGATTCTCATCCCATCATTAATCTCCTAAAGATTGTATGCCTGTACAAATCAGGTACTATACAAATCACAAAACACATGATAGCATGATTCCTAAGTTCTGTAACAGGACACTCACGTTTTCTTCTTTGGAATTACGCAGATCACAAGCATGGGCCCTCTGGAAGCCCACTGACGGAAATCCAACATAGTAATGGAGAACTTTAATCCCTGTGTACACATGGGTTTTCTCCAGGTATTCTGGTTTTCCCCTTTCTCTCAAAACAAGTGCAGGTAGATATAATGCCTATGTTAAGTTGTCACTAGGTTTAAATGAGTGTGTGCGTAGGTGTAGACAGGGCCAGATAAACTCAAATGTGTATTCCACCTTCACGTCCCGTTTGGGAAACCAAACTTTCTCGATGTACCATGAACTTGACCTTAAATTATATACTAAAG